>NC_012874.2:32125535-32331655 GCF_000003195.3 Sorghum bicolor
TTGTCTCTAGCACACCAAAGCGAGATTCCATATGACACACGTCATCAAGGAGTTCTAACGGGTGTGTCCAAAATAATTTCTAAACATATGGTACATTACATGAAGACCGTGCATCTATGTTGCATCAAGATTAGCACTATCTCCAAATAGACCAAACTGAGCTTTCACTTGAGCCTTTTACCTAGGAGTACCATCGGGTGCGTCCAAAATGGTTTCTTAGCCTATGCTGCATTATGTGCAAACCTTGCACCTATCTTGCACCGAAACTAACATTGTCTCCAAATAGACCGAAACAAGATTTCTTATGACACACGTCATCTAGGAGTTTCATCATGTGCATCTAGATTCTATTTCCAAGCATTTGGTATGTTCCATGCAAACAGTGCACCTATCTTGCACCAAGAGTAGCACTATCTCCAAACAGACCGAACTGAGCATCCACTTGAGCCCCTTGAAAGGTCCAAAAGGCTAGAGGGGGGTGAATAGCCTATTTAAAAACTCTACAAACTTTACTAAACAAGTGAGTTAGTAAAATAAGTGGCGAAGCTATTCTAGCACTTGCACAACTAAGCTATGCAAGCCACCTATACAAGTCTAGCAAGAAGGCTAAACACTAAAACACAACAACTAGAGAAGGCTACACAACAACTCTAAACTATCAAGAATTAAGCTACACAAGCTAAACTAACAAGGTAGGAAAGCATGTAAAGAGAGGAGAGTGATTGTTATACCGACGTTGTAGAGAAGAGATATATCCAATCAATCACGTACACAAACACAAGAGAGACCTCGGCAAGAGATGACACAAGATTTTTTACCGAGGTTCACTTGCTTCCCGGCAAGCTACTCCTCGTTGTGGCGATACACCCACTTGATGGATCACGAGCTAATTGGCAATTCAAAGCCAAACCCTCAGCAGGTGCCACACATCCATTCACAAGATGGGGATCCTCCAAGCCACGAGCAATCCACTAGAGTAGCCAATTGCGATCTCCCGCGGGGAAGGCTCAAGAACCCCCCACAAATCACTTGGTGAGGCTCGAAACAATCTCCAATCACGAGCTTAACACTACCGCTGCTCCAAGCCGTCTAGGGCGTTGGGAAACACCCAAGAGTAACAAGAAATCCGCAGGAAACTCAAGAATCAAGTGCCACTAAATGCAACTCTCAAAGCAATGCACTTGAATCTCACTCAATCTCACTAGAATTAGCAAACAAGCAACGAGATGAGTGGAGGGAGTGTTCTCTAGCTCAATGTATGCGTCAAGTAATCAAATGTGCAAGAGAGAACCTCCCAATGCCGGCCACCTTCTATTTATAAGCCCCTCAAAGAAACTAGCCGTTAGCTGTTTTCACTGGGCTGAAATCGGGGGCACCGGACGCTACTAAGTGAGCACCAAACGCTCGACTCCCTGCGTTCGGTGCACTGGAGTTGGCCACGTGACCGTCCTGAATCTCGCATGTTAGATCCTAACGGTCACCTGCGGATCACCGGACGCTCTGCAGGTCCACACCGGACGCGTCCGGTGCACACCGGACTCATGCGCAGAGAGTTCTGCAAATCTGCGGGTCACCGGACGCTAAGCACCGGTAGCGTCCAGTGCTCACCTGACCCATGCGCAGAGAGGGTCACAAAACACCTGCACACCGGACGCTAACCACCGGACGCTCTCAGAGTGCGTCCGGTGCTTAACCCTAGCAGGGTGAAGCACACCGGACGCTGAGGCCAGCGTCCGGTGCCTCCGCACTCAACGTCCGGTGAGTGTTTCTCAGTGAGAAAGCACTCCCGCGACTTCTCCAAATTTCCTATCGGCGCAATAGAAAATATGCACTTAATTCTCTCATACCATGCTCTAGGTGCTTGCTTCAAACCATATAATGCTTTCTTGAGCTTGTAAACATGGTTGGGTTTCATGTCATCTTCAAAACCGGGAGGTTGTTCAACATAAACCAACTCATTTATGTATCCCTTGAGAAATGCACTCTTCACATCCATTTGATAGAGCTTGATGTTGTGGGCACAAGCATAGCCTAATAATATTCTAATTGCCTCCAATCTTGCAACCGGTGCATACGTTTCTCCAAAGTCAAGACCTTCCACTTGAGTGTAGCCTTGTGCTTCTAATCTTGCTTTGTTTCTCACAACCACACCATCTTGATCTTGCTTGTTTCTAAAGACCCACTTGGTACCAATCACATTGTAGTTCTTTAGCCTCTCAACAAGCACCCACACTTGGTTTCTTGTGAAGGTGTTCAATTCTTCATGCATGGCATTTACCCAATTAGAATCCTTCAATGCATCTTCTATCTTCTTTGGTTCCTCAAATGAGACAAATGAGTAGTGCTCACAAAAGGATGCTAGCCTTGATCTTGTTTGTACTCCACTTTGAATACCACCAATGACTTGATCCAATGGATGATCTCTTGCTATGCTTGTGGGTTGGAGTATTGGGAGTTGATTGCTTCCACTTGCTTGATTTTGATTTTGATCATCATCATGAGAGCCACTAGTACTTGCTTGATTTGTATCAATTTGCACTTCTTGATTGATCATGTGAATATTACTATCATCATCAACTTGCCTTGGCCTTATGTCACCTACATCCATGTTTTTCATTGCATTTGCCAATTGATCTCCCCTCACATCATCAAGATTTTGAGCTTCATTTTGAGATCCCTCGGTTTCATCAAACTCAACATCATGGACTTCTTCCAATGTGCCACTTTCCAAGTTCCAAACCCCTCTCAACGCTAGGAACTCCACCTCCTTTGTAAAAGTGCTAACACAACAAGTGTCCACCACCAAAGTGCATGTGTGTTAGCTTTTTACAAACATTTTCACCAAAGGAGTTAAGTTAGCACTTTCCTAGATCCTAATGCATATGCTTAAGATATGGACCTAGTAGCACTTGATTCGAGAGATAACCGTGACTTCCCCTCTTGATAGTCGGCTATCTATCCTAAACCCAGTCAATCACTTCTCTACTCATCTTAGACCGGCAAAAGTAAAACCCTATGTTTATACCTTTGCCTTGATAACTTTGCTCCTCGTCTATCACCATGATCTCCACTTCATGCTACATCTCTTTGTATGTGGCCACCTATCCATGCCACCATGCACCTTTATCACATGTGTTGCTATGCCTAACTCACATCACTTAAACACAAGGCATTAGCAACTTGGTGTCATTAATTACCAAAACCAAACTTGGGCTTTCAATCTCCCCCTTTTTGGTAATTGATGACAACCATCACAAAGATATGAAATGAAATCATAATGAACTTGAATTGCTTGTCCAAAGCATTTTTATCATGAGACAAGGTTGGACAAACATTTCAATTTCGGTTTTGGTAGTACTAGCTCCCCCTACATATGTGCTTCCAAGAGTTTGGTTCAAGTTTGCACATTTGCATGAATTGGAATTTTGGGAGATTTATTACCACCAAAATGATGCTAAGGTATATAGAATGGACCTTTGAAGCGTGATACCAATCGGAGTTGCCAATATACCATCCTTAGCACAATGTAGCTAGACATACATCAAAAACTCAAGATACCTCATGAGATCATAATATATGTCTAGATACCACATGAAAATAAAACTCTATGCTAGAATTCAAAGCATCATTCAAGTTCTATTTCTAGCAAGCACCAAACAAGCAAGAGTTGTGAATTTAAACTTGCAATGCAACAACTCATTATGTTACTACACATACAAATGCAACAAATGGTTCATGAGCTTGCTCCCCCTATTTGTGTGCTCAAGTTTAAAAAGTTTTCTCTCCTTTTTTGTTTCTCTCCCCCTTTTTGACTTTATCTTTGTTTCTCTCCCCCTTTGTCATCAATGACCACAAAGGTTCAAATTTTAGTGAGAATTAAGTCAATCAATGTGAGGGTCAAATTATGGTTCAATCTAGATCACTTGCCTAAAAACATGTAATTCGGTTTGATCCAAGGACAAGCTTTTTCACACCTCATGAAGTATAAGGGTTATCTTGACCATGTTGAATTACAGATAATAAGCTCATATTCTAGATTCAACACTAGGCTTGCAAGCTCACCAACATGTCATATGCTACCACTAGATCAATCAAACATAAAAGCAATAGTGGTACCATACATACATCAAAATCTTTTGAATTTCATGAATGAGCCTATTTGTCATGCAAACATGTCTATATGTTCTAATCATGTCCTTAGCAAAGTATGAATGCTATGTCAACCAACTTTACCTTGCTTTGTTGGAGGAGAGGCATGTCATATATAAATGTGGGGGTGCACTCATCTCAAGTTGGAGAAGTCAAGTATGTTCAATTCATTCCTCAACTTGCAAAATCTCTTCTCATCAAGTGGCTTTGTGAAGATGTCGGCTAGTTGATCTTCGGTGCCAATGCTTTCAATGCTAATATCACCCTTTTGTTTATGATCTCCTATAAAATGATGCCTTATGTCAATGTGCTTGGTTCTTGAATGTTGAACCAGATTTTGTGTCATCTTGATTGCACTCAAATTGTCACATAGCAAAGGCACATTCTTGAATTTGATTCCAAAGTCATTCAAAGTAGCTTTCATCCAAAGCAATTGTGCACAACAACTACCGACACTAATGTATTCGGCCTCGGCGGTTGATAGTGCAACACTATTTTGTTTGTTTGATGACCATGAAACTAGAGACCTTCCTAGCAATTGACAAGTGCCACTTGTGCTCATTCTATCAATCTTGCATCCACCATAGTCGGAGTCCGAATATCCAATCAACTCAAAGTTAGACCCCTTGGGATACCATAATCCAACATCATGAGTGCCCTTGAGATACCTTAATATTCTTTTGGTTGCCTTCAAGTGACTTTCTCTAGGTGAAGCTTGGTATCTTGCACATTTGCACACACTAAACATCACATCCGGCCTTGATGCGGTGACATAGAGCAAACTCCCACTCATGGACCGATAAAGCTTTTGATCTACCATGTTGCCACTTGCATCATTACCTAATTGATCATTTGTGCCCATAGGTGTGCTCATTGGTTTAGCTTCTTGCAATCCAAACTTCTTGATCATGTCCTTGATGTACTTTCCTTGACTTACAAAAGTGCCATTCTTCATTTGCTTGATTTGAAGACCAATGAAGTAACTAAGCTCTCCAATCATGGACATCTCAAACTCATTTGCCATCATTCTTCCAAATTCTTCACAAAAGTCTTGATTGGTTGATCCAAAGATGATATCATCAACATAGATTTGCAACACAAACAAGTCACTGCCTAGCTTCTTGGTGAAGAGGGTAGTGTCAACCTTTCCCATCTTGAACCCTTTAGAGAGAAGAAAATCTCTCAATCTCTCATACCATGCTCTAGGTGCTTGCTTCAAACCATATAATGCTTTCTTGAGCTTGTAAACATGGTTGGGTTTCATGTCATCTTCAAAACCGGGAGGTTGTTCAACATAAACCAACTCATTTATGTATCCATTGAGAAATGCACTCTTCACATCTATTTGATAGAGCTTGATGTTGTGGGCACAAGCATAGGCTAATAATATTCTAATTGCCTCCAATCTTGCAACCGGTGCATACGTTTCTCCAAAGTCAAGACCTTCCACTTGAGTGTAGCCTTGTGCTACTAATCTTGCTTTGTTTCTCACAACCACACCATCTTGATCTTGCTTGTTTCTAAAGACCCACTTGGTACAAATCACATTGTAGTTCTTTGGCCTCTCAACAAGCTCCCACATTTGGTTTCTTGTGAAGGTGTTCAATTCTTCATGCATGGCATTTACCCAATCAGAATCCTTTAATGCATCTTCTATCTTCTTTGGTTCGTCAAATGAGACAAATGAGTAGTGCTCACAAAAGGATGCTAGCCTTGATCTTGTTTGTACACCAATTTGAATACCACCAATGACTTGATCCAATGGATGATCTCTTGCTATGCTTGTGGGTTGGAGTATTGGGAGTTGATTGCTTCCACTTGCTTGATTTTGATTTTGATCATCATCATGAGAGCCACTAGTACTTGCTTGATTTGGATCAATTTGCACTTCTTGATTGACCATGTGAATATTACTATCATCATCAACTTGCCTTGGCCTTATGTCACCTACATCCATGTTTTTCATTGCAGTTGCCAATTGATCTCCCCTCACATCATCAAGATTTTGAGCTTCATTTTGAGATCCCTCGGTTTCATCAAACTCAACATCATGGACTTCTTCCAATGTGCCACTTTCCAAGTTCCAAACCCCTCTCAACCCTAGGAACTCCACCTCCTTTGTAAAAGTGCTAACACCAATAAGTGTCCACCACCAAAGTGCATGTGTGTTAGCTTTTCACAAACATTTTCACCAAAGGAGTTAAGTTAGCACTTTACTAGATCCTAATGCATATGCTTAAGATATGGACCTAGTAGCACTTGATTCGAGAGATAACCGTGACTTCCCCTCTTGGTAGTCGGCTATCTATCCTAAACCCGGTCAATCACTTCTCTACTCATCTTAGAGCGGCAAAAGTAAAAAACCCTATGTTTATACCTTTGCCTTGATAACTTTGCTCCTCGTCTATCACCATGATCTCCACATCATGCTACATCCCTTTGTGATCATGTGGCCACCTATCCATGCCACCATGCACCTTTATCACATGTGTTGCTATGCCTAACTCACATCACTTAAACACAAGGCATTAGCAACTTGGTGTCATTAATTACCAAAACCAAACTTGGGCTTTCACCCCTTCACCTAGGAGTACCAACAAGTGCGTCCAAAATGGTTTCTTAGACTATGGTGCATTAGGTGCAAACTGTGCACCTATCTTGCACCGAAACTAACAATGTCTCCAAATGGACCGAAGCGAGATTCCATATGACACACGTCATCAAGGAGTTCCATTGGGTGCATCCAAATTGATTTCTAAGCATATGGTATGTTCCATACAAACCATGCACCTACGTTGCATAAGTATTAGCACCATCTCCAAACTGACCGAACCAAGCTCCACTTGAGCATCTTCACCGAGGAGTACCAAATAGTGCGTCCAAACAGGTTTCTTAGACTATGGTGCATTATGCGCAAACTGTGCACCTATCTTGCACTAAAACTTACAATGTCTACAAGCGGACCGAAGTGTGATTCCATATGACACACGTCATCTAGGAGTTCCATTAGGTGCGTCTAAATTGATTTCTATGCATATGGTATGTTCCTTGCAAATCGTGCACCTATCTTGCATTAAGATTAGCAATATCTCCAAACAGATCAAACCGTGCTTCCACTTGAGCCTCTTCATCTAGGAGTACAAATAGGTGCATCAAAAATGGTTTCTTAGACTATGGTGCATTAGGCGCAAACCGTGCACATATCTTGCACCGAAACAAATACTGTCTCTAAGCACACCAAAGCGAGATTCCATATGACACACGTCATCAAGGAGTTCCATCAGGTGTGTCCAAATTAATTTCTAAACATATGCTACGTTCCATGCAGACCGTGCATCTATCTTGCATCAAGATTAGCACTATCTCCAAATAGACCTAACTGAGCTTTCACTTGAGCCTTTTACCTAGGAGTACCATCAGGTGCGTCCAAAATGGTTTCTTAGCCTATGCTGCATTATGTGCAAACCTTGCACCTATCTTGCACCGAAACTAACACTGTCTCCAAACAGACTGAAACAAGATTTCGTATGACACACGTCATCTAGGAGTTCCATCATGTATGTCCAGATTGATTTCCAAGCATTTGGTATGTTCCATGCAAACCATGCACCTATCTTGCATCAAGATTAGCACTATCTCGAAACAGACCAAACCGAGCATCCACTTGAGCCCCTTCACCTAGGAGTACCAACAAGTGCGTCCAAAATGGTTTATTAGACCATGGTGCATTAGGTGCAAACTGTGCACCTATCTTGCACCGAAACTAACAATGTCTCCAAATGGACCGAAGCGAGATTCCATATGACACACGTCATCATGGAGTTCCATCGGGTGCATCCAAATTGATTTCCAAGCATATGGTATGTTCCATGCAAACCATGCACCTACCTTGCATAAGGATTAGCACCATCTCCGAACTGACCGAACCAAGCTCCCACTTGAGACTCTTCACCCAGAAGTACCAAATAGTGCGTCCAAACTGGTTTCTTAGACTATGGTGCATTAGGCGCAAATTGTGCACCTATCTTGCACCAAAACTAATACTATCTCTAAGCACACCAAAGCGAGATTCCATATGACACACGTCATCAAGGAGTTCTATCAGGTGTGTCCAAATTAATTTCTAAGCATATGGTACGTTCCATGCAGACCGTGCATCTATCTTGCAACAAGATTAGCACTATCTCCAAATAGATCAAAACGAGCTTCCACTTGAGCCTCTTCACCGAAGTACCAACAGGTGCTTCCAAAATGGTTTCTTAGACTATGGTGCATTAGGCGTAAACTATGCACATATCTTGCACCGAAACTAATATTGTTTCTAAACAGACCAAAGAGAGATTCCATATGACACACATCATCAAGGAGTTCCATCGGGTGCATCCAAATTGATTTCCAAGCATATGGTATGTTACATGCAAACCGTGCACCTATCTTGCATCAATATTAGCACTATCTCCAAACAGACCGTACCAAGCTTCCACTTGAGCCTCTTCATGTAGGAGTACAAACAGGTGCATCAAAAATGGTTTCTTAGACTATGGTGTATTAGGCACAAACTATGCACCTATCTTACATCGAAACTAACATTGTCTCCAAACAGACCGAAGCGAGATTCCATATGACACATGTCATCTAGGAGATCCATTGGGTGCGTCCAAATTGATTTCTTAACATATGGTATGTTCCAGGCAAACTGTGCAACTATCTTGCATCAAGATTAGCACTATATCCGAACAGACCAAATCGAGCCTGCACTTGAGCCTCTTCAACTACGAGTACCATCGGGTGCGTCTAAAATGGTTTCTTAGCCTATGGTGCATTAGGCGTAAACCGTGCACATATCTTCTATTAAAACTAACACTGTCTCTAAACGAACCGAAGCAAGATTCCATATGACACACATCATCAAGGAGTTATATCAGGTGCGTCCTAATTGATTTCTGACCATATCATATGTTCCATGCAAACCATGCATTTATCTTGCATCAAATTAGCACTCTCTCGAAATAGATCAAACTGAGCTTTCACTTGAGCCCTTTGACCTAGGAGTACCTTCAGGTGCGTCCAAAATGGTTTTTTATCCTATCGTGCATTAGGTGCAAACCGTGCACCTATCTTGCACCGAAACTAACACTGTCTCTAAACGGACCGAAGTGAGATTCCATATGACACAAGTCATCTAGGAGTTCCATCTGGTGCATCCAAATTGATTTCCAAGCATATGGTATGTTCCATGCAAACCGTGCACCTATCTTGCATCAAGATTAGCACTATCTCCAAACAGACCGAACCGAGCTTCCACTTGAGCCTCTTCATCTAGGAGTACAAACATGTGCGTCAAAAATGGTTTCTTAGACTATAGTGCAATAGACACAAACTATGCACCTATCTTGCACCGAAACTAACATTATCTCCAAACAGACCGAATCAAGATTCCATATGACACACGTCATCTAGGAGTTCCATTGGGTGCGTCCAAATTGATTTCTTAACATATGGTACGATCCATGCAAACTGTGCAACTATCTTGCATCAAGATTAGCACTATATCCGAACAGACCAGATCGAGCCTCCAGTCTTTTCAACTACGAGTACCATCGGATGCGTCTAAAATGGTTTCCTAGCCTATGGTGCATTAGGCGTAAACCATGCACATATCTTCTACCAAAACTAACACTGTCTCTAAACGAACCGAAGCAAGATTCCATATGACACACGTCATCAAGGAGTGATATCAGGTGCGTCCTAATTGATTTTTGACCATATCGTATGTTCCATGCAAACCGTGCATCTATCTTGCATAAAGATTAGCACTATCTCCAAACAGACCAAACTGAGCTTTCGCTTGATCCCCTTGACCTAGGAGTACCATCGGGTGCGACCAAAATGGTTTCTTATCCTATGGTGCATTAGGTGCAAACCGTGCACCTATCTTGCACCGAAACTAACACTATCTCTAAACGGACAAAAGTGAGATTCCATATGACACATGTCATCTAGGAGTTCCATCTGGTGCGGCCAAATTGATTTTTGAGCATATGGTACGTTCCTTGCAAACCATGCAACTACCTTGCATAAGGATTAGCACTATCTGCAAACTGACCAAACCAAGCTTCCATTTGAGCCTCTTCACCAAGGAGTACCAAATAGTGCGTCCAAAATGGTTTCTTAGACTATGCTGCATTAGGCAACAAACTATGCACCTATCTTGCACTAAAACTTACAATGTCTACGAACGGACCGAAACAAGATTCCATATGACACACGTCATCTAGGAGTTCCATTGGGTGCGTCCAAATTGATTTCTAAGCATATGGTATGTTCCTTGCAAATCATGCACCTATCTTGCATGAAGATTAGTACTATCTCCAAATAGATCAAGCTGTGCTTCCACTTGATCCTCTTCACCGAAGTACCAACAGGTTCTTCCAAAATGGTTTCTTAGACTATGGTGCATTAGGCGCAAACTATGCACATATCTTGCACCGAAACTAACACTGTTTCTAATCAGACCAAAGCGAGATTCCATATGACACACGTCATGAAGGAGTTCCATCGGGAGCATCCAAATTGATTTCCCAGCATATGGTATGTTCCATGCAAACCGTGCATCTATTTTGCATCAAGATTAGCACTATCTCCAAACAGACCGAACCGTGCTTCCACTTGAGCCTCTTCATCTAGGAGTACAAACAGGTGTGTCAAAAATGGTTTCTTAGACTATGGTGCATTAAACACAAACTATGCATTTATCTTGCACCGAAACTAACATTATCTCGAAACAAACCGAAGCGAGATTCCATATGACACACGCCATCTAGGAGTTCCATTGGGTGCGTCCAAATTGATTTCTTAACATATGGTACGTTCCATGCAAACTTTGCAACTATCTTGCATCAAGATTAGCACTATATACGAAGAGACCAAATCGAGCCTAAACTGGAGCCTCTTCAACTACGAGTTCCATCGGATGCGTCTAAAATGGTTTCTTAGCCTATGGTGCATTAGGCTTAAATCGTGCACATATCTTCTACCAAAACTAACAGTCTCTAAACGAACTGAAGCAAGATTCCATATGACACACATCATCAAGGAGTTATATCAGGTGCATCCTAATTGATTTCTGACCGTATCGTATGTTCCATGCAAACCGTGCATCTATCTTGCATCAAGATTAGCACTATCTCCAAACAGATAAAACTGAGCTTTCACTTGAGTACCATCGGGTGTGACCAAAATGGTTTCATATCCTATGGTGCATTAGGTGCAAACCGTGCACCTATCTTGCACCGAAACTAACACTGTCTCTAAACGGACCAAAGTGAGATTCCATATGACACATGTCATCTAGGAGTTCCACCTAGTGCATCCAAATTGATTTCTGAGCATATGGTATGTTCGATGCAAATCGTGCACTTATCTTGCATCAAGATTAGCACTATCTCTAAACAGACCGAACCGAGCCTCCACTTGAGCCTCTTCACCTAGGAGTACGAACAGGTGCTTCCAAAATGGTTTCTTAAACTTTGGTGCATTAGGCACAAACCGTGCACATATCTTGCATCGAAAGTAATACTGTCTCTAAGCACACCAAAGCGAGATTCCATATGACACGCGTCATCAAGGAGTTCTATCGGGTGTGTCCAAATTAATTTCTAAGCATATGGTACGTTCCATGCAGACCGTGCATCTATCTTGCATCAAGAGTAGCACTATCTCCAAACAGATCGAACCGAGCTTCCACTTGAGCCTCTTCACCGAAGTACCAACAGGTGCTTCCAAAATGGTTTCTTAGACTATGGTGCATTAGGCGCAAACCATGCACATATCTTGCACCGAAACTAACACTGTTTCTAAACTAACCAAAGCAAGATTCCATATGACACACATCATCAAGGACGGGTGCATCCAGATTGATTTCCAAGCAATTTGGTATGTTCCATGCAAACCGTGCACCTATCTTGCACCAAGAGTAGCACTATCTCCAAACAGACCGAACCGAGCATCCACTTGAGCCCCTTGAAAGGTCCAAAAGGCTAGAGGGGGGGTGAATAGCCTATTTAAAAACTCTACAAACTTTACTAAACAAGTGAGTTAGTAAAATAAATGGCGAAGCTATTCTAGCACTTGCACAACTAAGCTATGCAAGCCACCTATACAAGTCTAGCAAGAAGGCTAAACACTAAAACACAACAACTAGAGAAGGCTACACAACAACTCTAAACTATCAAGAATTAAGCTACACAAGCTAAACTAACAAGGTAGGCAAGCATGTAAAGAGAGGAGAGTGATTGTTATACCGACGTTGTAGAGAAGAGATATATCCAATCAATCACATACACAATCACAAGAGAGACCTTGGCAAGAGATGACACAAGATTTTTTACCGAGGTTCACTTGCTTCCCGGCAAGCTACTCCTCGTTGTGGCGACACACCCACTTGATGGATCACGAGCTAATTGGCAATTCAAAGCCAAACCCTCAGCAGGTGCCGCACATCTATTCACAAGATGGGGATCCTCCAAGCCACGAGCAATCCACTAGAGTAGCCAATTGCGATCTCCCGCGGGGAAGGCTCAAGAACCCCCCACAAATCACTTGGTGAGGCTCGAAACAATCTCCAATCATGAGCTTAACACTACCGCTGCTCCAAGCCGTCTAGGGCGTTGGGAAACACCCAAGAGTAACAAGAAATCCGCAGCAAACTCAAGAATCAAGTGCCACTAAATGCAACTCTCAAAGCAATGCACTTGAATCTCACTCAATCTCACTAGAATTAGCAAACAAGCAACAAGATGAGTGGAGGGAGTGTTCTCTAGCTCAATGTATGCCTCAAGTAATCAAATGTGCAAGAGAGAACCTCCCAAAGCCGGCCACCTTCTATTTATAAGCCCCTCAAAGAAACTAGCCGTTAGCTGTTTTCACTGGGCTGAAATCGGGGGCACCGGACGCTACTAAGTGAGCACCGAACGCTCGACTCCCTGCGTCCGGTGCACTGGAGTTGGCCACGTGACCGTCCTGAATCTCGCATGTCAAATCCTAACGGTCACCTGCGGATCACCGGACGCTCCGCAGGTCCACACCGGACGCGTCCGGTGCACACCGGACTCATGCGTAGAGAGTTTCGCAAATCTGCGGGTCACCGGACGCTAAGCACCGGTAGCGTCCGGTGCTCACCTGACCCATGCGCAGAGAGGGTCGCAAAACAACTGCACACCGGACGCTAACCACCGGACGCTCTCAGAGTGCATCCGGTGCTTAACCCTAGCAGGGTGAAGCAGACCGGACGCTGAGGCCAGCGTCCGGTGCCTCCGCACTCAGCGTCCGGTGAGTGTTTCTCAGTGAGAAAGCACTCCCGCGACTTCTCCAAATTTTCTATCGGTGCAATAGAAAATATGCACTTAATTCTCTCATACCATGCTCTAGGTGCTTGCTTCAAACCATATAATGCTTTCTTGAGCTTGTAAACATGGTTGGGTTTCATGTCATCTTCAAAACCGGGAGGTTGTTCAACATAAACCAACTCATTTATGTATCCATTGAGAAATGCACTCTTCACATCCATTTGATAGAGCTTGATGTTGTGGGCACAAGCATAGGCTAATAATATTCTAATTGCCTCCAATCTTGTAACCGGTGCATACGTTTCTCCAAAGTCAAGACCTTCCACTTGAGTGTAGCCTTGTGCTACTAATCTTGCTTTGTTTCTCACAACCACACCATCTTGATCTTGCTTGTTTCTAAAGACCCACTTGGTACCAATCACATTGTAGTTCTTTGGCCTCTCAACAAGCTCCCACACTTGGTTTCTTGTGAAGGTGTTCAATTCTTCATCCATGGCATTTACCCAATCGGAATCCTTCAATGCATCTTCTATCTTCTTTGGTTCCTCAAAGGAGACAAATGAGTAGTGCTCACAAAAGGATGCTAGCCTTGATCTTGTTTGTACACCACTTTGAATACCACCAATGACTTGATCCAATGGATGATCTCTTGCTATGCTTGTGGGTTGGAGTATTGGGAGTTGATTGCTTCCACTTGCTTGATTTTGATTTTGATCATCATCATGAGAGCCACTAGTACTTGATTGATTTGTATCAATTTGCACTTCTTGATTGATCATGTGAATATTACTATCATCATCAACTTGCCTTGGCCTTATGTCACCTACATCCATGTTTTTCATTGCATTTGCCAATTGATCTCCCCTCACATCATCAAGATTTTGAGCTTCATTTTGAGATCCCTCGGTTTCATCAAACTCAACATCATGGACTTCTTCCAATGTGCCACTTTCCAAGTTCCAAACCCCTGTCAACCCTAGGAAATCCACCTCCTTTGTAAAAGTGCTAACACCAACAAGTGTCCACCACCAAAGTGCATGTGTGTTAGCTTTTCACAAACATTTTCACGAAAGGAGTTAAGTTAGCACTTTACTAGATCCTAATGCATATGCTTAAGATATGGACCTAGTAGCACTTGATTCGAGAGATAACCGTGACTTCCCCTCTTGATAGTCGGCTATCTATCCTAAACCCAGTCAATCACTTCTCTACTCATCTTAGACCGGCAAAAGTAAAACCCTATGTTTATACCTTTGCCTTGATAACTTTGCTCCTCGTCTATCACCATGATCTCCACATTTCAATTTCAGTTTTGGTAGTACTAGCTCCCCCTACATATGTGCTTCCAAGAGTTTGGTTCAAGTTTGCACATATGCATGAATTAGAATTTTGGGAGATTTATTACCACCAAAATGATGCTAAGGTATATAGAATGGACCTTTGAAGCGTGATACCAATCGGAGTTGCCAATATACCATCCTTAGCACAATGTAGCTAGACATACATCAAAAACTAAAGATACCTCGTGAGATCATAATATATGTCTAGATACCACATGAAAATAAAACTCTATGCTAGAATTCAAAGCATCATTCAAGTTCTATTTCTAGCGAGCACCAAACAAACAAGAGTTGTGAATTTAAACTTGCAATGCAACAACTCATTATGTTACTGCACATACAAATGCAACAAATGGTTCATGAGCTTGCTCCCCCTATTTGTGTGCTCAAGTTTAAAAAGTTTTCTCTCCTTTTTTTGTTTCTCTCTCCCCCTTTTTGACTTTATCTTTGTTTCTCTCCCTCTTTGTCATCAATGACCACAAAGGTTCAAATTTTAGTGAGAATGAAGTCAATAAATGTGAGAGTCAAATTATGGTTCAATCTAGATCACGTGCCTAAAAACATGTAATTCGGTTTGATCCAAGGACAAGCTTTTTCACACCTCATGTAGTATAACGGTTATCTTGACCATGTTGAATTACACATAATAAGCTCATATTCTAGATTCAACACTAGGCTTGCAAGCTCACCAACATGTCATATGCTACCACTAGATCAATCAAACATAAAAGCAATAGTGGTACCATACATACATCAAAATCTTTTGAATTTCATGAATGAGCATATTTGTCATGCAAACATGTCTATATGTTCTAATCAAGTCCTTAGCAAAGTATGAATGCTATGTCAACCAACTTTACCTTGCTTTGTTGGAGGAGAGGCATGTCATATATAAATGTGGGGGTGCACTCATCTCAAGTTGGAGAAGTCAAGTATGTTCAATTCATTCCTCAACTTGCAAAATCTCTTCTCATCAAGTGGCTTTGTGAAGATGTCGGCTAGTTGATCTTCGGTGCCAATGCTTTCAATGCTAATATCACCCTTTTGTTGATGATCTCTTATAAAATGATGCCTTATGTCAATGTGCTTGGTTCTTGAATGTTGAACCGGATTTTGTGTCATCTTGATTGCACTCAAATTGTCACATAGCAAAGGCACATTCTTGAATTTGATTCCAAAGTCATTCAAAGTAGCTTTCATCCAAAGCAATTGTGCACAACAACTACCGACACTAATGTATTCGGCCTCGGTGGTTGATAGTGCAACACTATTTTGTTTCTTTGATGACCATGAAACTAGAGACCTTCCTAGCGATTGACAAGTGCCACTTGTGCTCATTCTATCAATCTTGCATCCACCATAGTCGGAGTCCGAATATCCAATCAACTCAAAGTTAGACCCCTTGGGATACCATAATCCAACATCATGAGTGCCCTTGAGATACCTTAATATTCTTTTGGTTGCCTTCAAGTGACTTTCTCTCGGTGAAGCTTGGTATCTTGCACATTTGCACACACTAAACATCACATCCGGCCTTGATGCGGTGACATAGAGCAAACTCCCACTCATGGACCGATAAAGCTTTTGATCTACCATGTTGCCACTTGCATCATTACCTAATTGATCATTTGTGCCCATAGGTGTGCTCATTGGTTTAGCTTCTTGCAATCCAAACTTCTTGATCATGTCCTTGATGTACTTTCCTTGACTTACAAAAGTGCCATTCTTCATTTGCTTGATTTGAAGACCAATGAAGTAACTAAGCTCTCCAATCATGGACATCTCAAACTCATTTGCCATCATTCTTCCAAATTCTTCACAAAAGTCTTGATTGGTTGATCCAAAGATGATATCATCAACATAGATTTGCAACACAAACAAGTCATTGCCTAGCTTCTTGGTGAAGAGGGTCGTGTCAACCTTTCCCATCTTGAACCCTTTAGAGAGAAGAAAATCTCTCAATCTCTCATACCATGCTCTAGGTGCTTGCTTCAAACCATATAATGCTTTCTTGAGCTTGTAAACATGGTTGGGTTTCATGTCATCTTCAAAACCGGGAGGTTGTTCAACATAAACTAACTCATTTATGTATCCATTGAGAAATGCACTCTTCACATCCATTTGATAGAGCTTGATGTTGTGGGCACAAGCATAGGCTAATAATATTCTAATTGCCTCCAATCTTGTAACCGGTGCATACGTTTCTCCAAAGTCAAGACCTTCCACTTGAGTGTAGCCTTGTGCTACTAATCTTGCTTTGTTTCTCACAACCACACCATCTTGATCTTGCTTGTTTCTAAAGACCCACTTGGTACCAATCACATTGTAGTTCTTTGGCCTCTCAACAAGCTCCCACACTTGGTTTCTTGTGAAGGTGTTCAATTCCTCATGCATGGCATTTACCCAATCAGAATCCTTCAATGCATCTTCTATCTTCTTTGGTTCCTCAAATGAGACAAATGAGTAGTGCTCACAAAAGGATGCTAGCCTTGATCTTGTTTGTACACCAATTTGAATACCACCAATGACTTGATCCAATGGATGATCTCTTGCTATGCTTGTGGGTTGGAGTATTGGGAGTTGATTGCTTCCACTTCCTTGATTTTGATTTTGATCATCATCATGAGAGCCACTAGTACTTGCTTGATTTGTATCAATTTGCACTTCTTGATTGATCATGTGAATATTACTATCATCATCAACTTGCCTTGGCCTTATGTCACCTACATCCATGTTTTTCATTGCATTTGCCAATTGATCTCCCCTCACATCATCAAGATTTTGAGCTTCATTTTGAGATCCCTCGGTTTCATCAAACTCAACATCATGGACTTCTTCCAATGTGCCACTTTCCAAGTTCCAAACCCCTGTCAACCCTAGGAACTCCACCTCCTTTATAAAAGTGCTAACACCAACAAGTGTCCACCACCAAAGTGCATGTGTGTTAGCTTTTCACAAACATTTTCACCAAAGGAGTTAAGTTAACACTTTACTAGATCCTAATGCATATTCTTAAGATATGGACCTAGTAGCACTTGATTCGAGAGATAACCGTGACTTCCCCTCTTGGTAGTCGGCTATCTATCCTAAACCCGGTCAATCACTTCTCTACTCATCTTAGAGCGGCAAAAGTAAAACCCTATGTTTATACCTTTGCCTTGATAACTTTGCTCCT
Organism: Sorghum bicolor; assembly: GCF_000003195.3. NCBI lineage: Eukaryota > Viridiplantae > Streptophyta > Magnoliopsida > Poales > Poaceae > Sorghum > Sorghum bicolor. The sequence continues at coordinate 32,143,547 of NC_012874.2, forward strand.
CGTCTATCACCATGATCTCCACATCATGCTACATCTCTTTGTGATCATGTGGCCACCTATCCATGCCACCATGCACCTTTATCACATGTGTTGCTATGCCTAACTCACATCACTTAAACACAAGGCATTAGCAACTTGGTGTCATTAATTACCAAAACCAAACTTGGGCTTTCACCCCTTCACCTAGGAGTACCAAGAAGTGCGTCCAAAATGGTTTCTTAGACTATGGTGCATTAGGAGCAAACTGTGCACCTATCTTGCACCGAAACTAACAATGTCTCCAAATGGACCGAAGCGAGATTCCATATGACACACATAATCAAGGACTTCCATCGGGTGCATCCAAATTGATTTCCAAGCATATGGTATGTTCCATACAAACCATGCACCTACGTTGCATAAGGATTAGCACCATCTCCAAACTGACCGAACCTAGCTTCCACTTGAGCCTCTTCACCCAGGAGTACCAAATAGTCCGTCCAAACTGGTTTCTTAGACTATGGTGCATTATGCGCAAACTGTGCACCTATCTTGCAATAAAACTTACAATGTCTACAAATAGATTGAAGCAAGATTCCATATGACACAAGTCATCACGGAGTTCGATCGGGTGCATCCAAATTGATTTCCAAGCATATGGTATGTTCCATGCAAAACGTGCACCTATCTTGCATCAAGATTAGCACTATCTCTAACAGACCGAACTAACCTTCCACTTGAGCCTCTTCATCTAGGAGTACAAACAGGTGTGTCAAAAATGGTTTCTTAGACTATGGTGCATTAGGCGTACAAACTATGCACGTATCTTGCACCGAAACTAACATTGTCTCCAAACAGGCCGAAGCGAGATTCCATATAACACACATCATCTAGGAGTTCCATTGGGTGTGTCCAAATTGATTTCTTAATACGGTACGTTCCATGCAAACTGTGCAACTATCTTGCATCAAGATTTGCACTATATCCAAACAGACCAAATCGAGCCTCCACTTGAGCCTCTTCAACTACGAGTACCATCGGGTGCGTCTAAAATGGTTTCTTAGCCTATGGTGCATTAGGCGTAAACCGTGCACATATCTTCTACCAAAACTAATACTATCTCTAAACGAACATAAGCTAGATTCCATATGACACACATCATCATGGAACTATATCAAGTGCGTCCTAATTGATTTCTGAGCATATCGTATGTTCTATGCAAACCGTGCATCTATCTTGCATCAAGATTAGCACTTTCTCCAAACAGACCAAACCAAGCTTTCACTTGAGCCCCTTGACCTAGGAGTACCTTCGGGTGCGTCCAAAATGGTTTCTTATCCTATGGTGCATTAGGTGCAAACCGTGCACCTAACTTGCACCGAAACTAACACTTTCTCTAAATGGACCGAAGTGTGATTCCATATGACACATGTCATCTAGGAGTTCCATCTGGTGCGTCCAAATTGATTTCTGAGCATATGGTATGTTCCATGCAAATCGTGCACCTATCTTGCATCAATATTCGCACTATCTCTAAAAAGACCGAGCCGAGCCTCCACTTGAGCCTCTTCACCTAGGAGTACCAATAGGTGCTTCCAAAATGGTTTCTTAGACTTTGGTGCATTAGGCGCAAACCGTGCACATATCTTGCACCGAAACAAATACTGTCTCTAAGCACACCAAAGCGAGATTCCATATGACACACGTCATCAAGGAGTTCCATCAGGTGTGTCCAAATTAATTTCTAAACATATGCTACGTTCCATGCAGACCGTGCATCTATCTTGCATCAAGATTAGCACTATCTCCAAATAGACCTAACTAAGCTTTCACTTGAGCCTTTTACCTAGGAGTACCATCGGGTGCGTCCAAAATGGTTTCTTAGCCTATGCTGCATTATGTGCAAACCTTGCACCTATCTTGCACCGAAACTAACACTGTCTCCAAACAGACTGAAACAAGATTTCGTATGACACACGTCATCTAGGAGTTCCATCATGTATGTCCAGATTGATTTCCAAGCATTTGGTATGTTCCATGCAAACCATGCACCTATCTTGCATCAAGATTAGCACTATCTCCAAACAGACCGAACCGAGCATCCACTTGAGCCCCTTCACCTAGGAGTACCAACAAGTGCGTCCAAAATAGTTTATTAGACCATGGTGCATTAGGCGCAAACTGTGCACCTATCTTACACCGAAACTAACAATGTCTCCAAATGGACCGAAGCGAGATTCCATATGACACAAGTCATCAAGGAGTTCCATTGAGTGCATCCCAATTGATTTCCAAGCATATGGTATGTTCCATGCAAACCATGCACCTACCTTGCATAAGGATTAGCACCATCTCCAAACTGACCGAACCAAGCTCCCACTTGAGCCTCTTCACCCAGAAGTACCAAATAGTGCGTCCAAACTAGTTTCTTAGACTATGGTGCATTAGGTGCAAATTGTGCAACTATCTTGCACCAAAACTAATACTATCTCTAAGCACACCAAAGCGAGATTCCATATGACACACGTCATCAAGGAGTTCTATCAGGTGTGTCCAAATTAATTTATAAGCATATGGTACGTTCCATGCAGACCGTGCATCTATCTTGCATCAAGATTAGCACTATCTCCGAATAGATCAAACCGAGCTTCCACTTGAGCCTCTTCACCGAAGTACCAACAGGTGCTTATAAAACGGTTTCTTAGACTATGGTGCATTAGGCGCATACTATGCACATATCTTGCACCGAAACTAACACTGTTTCTAAACAGACCAAAGAGAGATTCCATATGACACACATCATCAAGGAGTTCCATCGGGTGCATCCAAATTGATTTCCAAGCATATGGTATGTTCCATGCAAACCGTGCACCTATCTTGCATCAATATTAGCACTATCTCCAAACAGACCGTACCGAGCTTCCACATAAGCCTCTTCATGTAGGAGTACAAATAGGTGCATCAAAAATGGTTTCTTAGACTATGGTGCATTAGGCACAAACTATACACCTATCTTGCATCAAAACTAACATTGTCTCCAAACAGACCGAAGCGAGATTCCATATGACACATGTCATCTAGGAGTTCCATTGGGTGCGTCCAAATTGATTTCTTAACATATGGTACGTTCCAGGCAAACTGTGCAACTATCTTGCATCAAGATTAGCACTATATCCGAACAGACCAAATCGAGCCTGCACATGAGCCTCTTCAACTACGAGTACCATCGGGTGCGTCTAAAATGGTTTCTTAGCCTATGGTGCACTAGGCGTAAACCGTGCACATATCTTCTATCAAAACTAACACTGTCTCTAAACGAACCGAAGCAAGATTCCATATGACACACATCATCAAGGAGTTATATCAGGTGCGTCCTAATTGATTTCTGACCATATCATATGTTCCATGCAAACCATACATTTATCTTGCATCAAGATTAGCACTATCTCCAAATAGATCAAACTGAGCTTTCACTTGAGCCCTTTGACCTAGGAGTACCTTCAGGTGCGTCCAAAATGGTTTTTTATCCTATCGTGCATTAGGTGCAAACCGTGCACCTATCTTGCACCGAAACTAATACTGTCTCTAAACGGACCGAAGTGAGATTCCATATGACACAAGTCATCTAGGAGTTCCATCTGGTGCATCCAAATTGATTTCCAAGCATATGGTATGTTCCATGCAAACCGTGCACCTATCTTGCATCAAGATTAGCACTATCTCCAAACAGACCGAACCAAGCTTCCACTTGAGCCTCTTCATCTAGTAGTACAAACATGTGCGTCAAAAATGGTTTCTTAGACTATAGTGCAATAGGCACAAACTATGCACCTATCTTGCACCGAAACTAACATTATCTCCAAATGTGGCAGAACCCCCTAAGTGTTTGGGCCCACCGGCACCTGCCATTGTCCTAAGGACCTCTGACGGTGATGCCGGGAGTCCTCCCACTTCAGAAGTCCGATGAGCATTGCTGGGCGCTCATTCCACTGCTACCTGTGGCGTACCAAGCTGGCTCGTCCTGACCACTGGTAATGGTCAAACAACGAGAACTGTTTCTTCTCGCCCTTACAGGATAGCAAGTGGCCACCTTAACACCAGGATCATTCGTTGCGAAGATAAAGCAGTAACTCAACGACACAAGACCAAAATAATATTTCAGAGTGAAACAGCGGAAGTATTACATAACTTAATTTACAAAAGGAGTTCTTCCAAATAGTAGAGTGTTATTACAAGCCTGGTCCAGCGGAGCAACTGAAACTTTAGTATAGACAGAACAAATTTACAGACCCTGCCCATGGGTCACGCTCACTCTTCTTCGTCGTCAACCTCGACGACGGTCACACAACAGGGTCCGAAACAAGTCGGCTCCTGTGCTTCACCTGCAACAGGGGTTATAAAACCCTGAGTACGGGGGTACTCAACAAGACTTACCCGATGGGAAAAGAGGAGAACTTAGGGATGCAGGCTTAGGGTAGACAAGGGGTGGCTGAGCAAGGAGCCAAAGTGTTTTGCGTAAAAAGCTTACTAGTAGTGCATCCTTATTTTCAAGTTTTACCCACGAATTCCTCCCTCGCAGAGGCCGAGGAGTTCGAGGACAGTCTAACTGGTTGTTCCCCACAGACGAATCCGTGAGTTCCTAGTCCTATCATAAAGTATTATTTATCGATGGCCATAGCTTCATGTCGCTATGAGTCCGGGAATTGGGATCCGAACCTCATGGGACATTTTCCCCTTTCTCAGGTTATCATTCAGTTGCATATTTAACTACGATGAGGGTCGAAGGAATTGAGTCTCCCAATCGGGGAGCAACGACGATTCGAATCGCTTAGCAATCCAGCTGGAGTTCCTAACCACCCGACATATGTAGAACCAAATCTTGCATATGTCAACCCAAATCAAGCTCTCCCCAAATCTGACCAGGTTCGCGGCACCCGAGAGCACAGTACCCCACCATCCTACAGCCGATCTAGATGTTTTCCGGTCATCTCAGATCCGTAAGGTGGGTACACACTACTCTCGCCATCTTTCCACTCCCAGTGCGCGAGTAGCTGTTCGCGTCGAGGGATCACAAGACCGGGCTTACCGAAGGCAAGTGGCTAGTACTATAAATTCTCAACCCAGCAGGCCATCAACGGAACGGTCCTTAATCAACACAGTCGGAGACACTACTTTAAGACTCCATTCTTAGAGCAAGTCCACCGACCGGTCTCAAATTGAAACATCATTGATCGTAAGCGTATCCCACAACAACCCTTCAAACTTTCTTGTTTAAAAACCTATCTAGTAGCAGGGCTAAGCATCGCTACGCAATTTTAAAATAAAACAGGTGTCAAGGACAGGATACGGATATCAAGGTAGTAAATGCAGCAAGTAGGTTAACCCAATTCTCAACTATCTAATGCAGCATCTTCAATTCATAAGTGACAAAAGATTTAAAACATCCAAGGAGGGGTTAATGCATCCGGGGCTTGCCTTGGTTGCAGGGCAGAGAGGGACCCTCGGAGACTTCCCAAGTCTCGGATCCGACTTTCTCGAACGGAGCACCGACCTCGGGGTTCGGTTCAACGGGCGCTCCTTCGGTCACGGACACTATACGCAAAATGATGAATGCTTATGATATGCGTATGACAAATATGCAAGAAGGACCAAATCGAGTACAACTCGCCTTCTTGATGCAATACAGAATTATCGCTAAATAAAGTTGTTTAATAACTTAATGATTTTACCCAAGAGATTGCATCTGTAAACTAAAACTTTATTTAATTCACACTTATCTTAAATTAGTTAATTATTAATCCTAATTACCTTAATTAACTCTTAATTAATTACTAATGACAGTAATTAAGCATTATGGCTAAACAATAATCAAATGCCAAAGGTCATTAGGGTTAATGACCTTAGGTTATCACACAATCCAAAATCACTCAACCCTAAATATGAGGATCTAAATAATCACCATTTAATTATTTTGGAATTATTATTTAAGTGCTAAATAAAGGTTTATTAATATTTTAATCAAACATTATCCAAATGCCACCAAATTTTGTGTGGAGCCAGGGAATACCACTCAGAGGCTCTCTACAATTTTTGGTGATTTTTGGACCTCCTAATAAATTACTAAAATTCCTAGAAGTTTTATTCACTAATTAAAGAGCCAATTTTTATAGACATGTAAACTACCAGAAAAATAGAATCCACTATTTTTCTTGTGTTCTACCCACTTTATGGAACCTATACAAAAACTTTCATCAATTTTGGATTAGCACACCATTTATCATATAATTTCAAACATCAAACAAAACTTGCATAAAAAGAAAAAGAAAAGGATCTCTGCGCAGTGGGCGGCCTGGATCTTGGCCCGCAGGTCGGCCCACAACCGCGCTGCGCAGACGGCCCGCTTGGACACGGCCCAAATCGGCCCGGGGGCGCTCCCCCGCGCGGACGGCGCGTGCTGCCCCCTCTCCTCACGCTGCGGGACGCTGACAGGCGGGTCCCGCCTGTCAGCTTCGCCTCCCTCGCTCACGGCGGTGCTGCCGCCGCTCCGGCGACCGTTAGCGGGTTCCGCGGCCCCCGCGCGCGCGCGCACCAGCACCGCGCCAACCCTGCGACTCCAAAGCTACCACTCACGGACGCTCTCTCGCTCTCTTTCCACCTCAACCGCGCAAATGGCGGACGGCCGCGTCGGTCGCCGAGGACCGGGCACGAAGGTTCAGTAGAGCGTGAACCAGTAGGTCCGGGAGGTCCGGGAAGAAGTGGGGATCATGATGCTCACATCACCACGGCGGGAGAAGCGGTAGAGAAGCTTGGCGACGGTGGCCGTGCGGTCGGGCGGATGCTCCGGCTCCGGCGAGGTTGCTCCGGTGATTCTGTTGGCGTCCAGTGAGAAATAGCGAGCGCATGAGTATCGGGGAAACAAGAAGAATTCGGAACGACCGCCTTCAAGGCGTGGTACCGACTGGAGCAGCGTGCTCACGTGAAGGGTTCCACGGCGGCGACGCCGGCCGGACTTAGAGAAGAAGGAGAAGTTCTGGCGTTTGAGGGGGTTAGGGCGTGAGCTCGGGGGTGCTCTGGGTCCGCAAGGAGGTGGCGAAAACGGCAGCGTGCTCAATTTGGCTCGAAAGGAACAGAGTGCGGTGGATTTCAGAGAGAGAGAGGTCGAGTTTCTCCGGCCGTGGACAGAGAAAACGGACGGCGTCGTCCACGTCGGTGCTCAAGTGGAGGGGAAGGCAAGCCTAAGGCATCCACGTCGCCTGGCGACCCTGGCAGCAAGCAGCTGCGTGCACTCACGCATGCGCGCGGCGCTGCTCGCGCGGCAGCTGCGCTGGGCAGGGAGGCGGTGATCCCTATCGGATCACTGTAGCAACCCCTATCTTCCCCCTTTTGTCCCCTTGCGAATTTCAGCCAAAATTTGAACTAAAGACCAATTTCCACCAAAACAAAAGTTGTGCCAAATTTTGTAGGCTACAAATCATATTTAGGTGTCCCAAGCTGATTCTCAATGGAAAAAGGGTAATTTTGCCAAACAGTTTGAAAATCAAACTCAATTCAAAAGAAATTCAAATTTTTGAATTGGGGCAAATCAGGATTTCCAAAAATTACTTTTGATTTTGCATAACAACTTGAAAAACTCCCAACATGAAAGTTGCTCAACTTTTTGTGCTCTACAACTTTCATGTTGACCACTTTTCAAAATTCCAAATGGATTTTGAATTGGGGGTTTAAGTTAGAAAAGGGGACACTTTTCGGAAATCTGTAATTTCAAAATTACTTTGAATCTTGTATTGAAACTTCAAAAACTCAAAACACCAAAGTTGTACATCTTGCCAAGAGCTACAACTTTGCTTTTGAACTCAACCTCAAATTTTGCTTAGTTTTTGACTTATGCAAAAGGGGACAAATCTAGAATTCAGAAATTAGGGTTTTCCCCCCCTTAGCTTTTCGGAAAACTTCCACCCTAGGGTTTTTAGCAACCACACAAGCATCAACATCCCACACAAACACACTCTACCTCCCTAAGCTCAAGCAATAAAAATAAACTTGTTTTAAGTTGATGCATACTAATGTGCTTTAACAATTATGCTTTGCAATGCTTATGATGACATGATCCGTTTTTAGTAACCGTAACATCAGGGATGTTACACAACGCAATAATGAATCGGTTGAAAGCTTTGCGCAGAGGTTGCGAGATGTTAAGAATAAATGCTATAGTCTGGTTCTGGATGATCGGCAGCTAGCCGATTTAGCTTACCAAGGATTGTTGCCACAGATTAAAGACAACTATGCTTCTCAAGAATTTGAAAGTCTGAGCCATCTAGTGCAGAGGATCTCTGACCAAGACATCAAAGTTTTTGAACCTAAGAGAGCATGGAACAAAAAGGTATCATTTGTCGACGAGGCAACAAGCTCAGATTCTGATGAAGAACCAGTCATCGGCTTGGCAGAATGGGTGAAAAATAAGAAGCTGATGTCTTGCCCTTTTGGGCATAAAGAGCTAGAAAAGTTTGCATTCGACATCACCAAAGCTGATAGGATATTTGACTTTCTGCTTCAGGAAGGGCAGATTAAATTATCGCCTAACCATGTGATTCCATCGGCAGAAGAGTTAAAGAAGATCAAGTATTGCAATTGGCATAATGCAACATCTCACAGTACAAATGAATGCAAGGTGTTCAGGCAACAGCTGCAATCGGCTATATTATCCGACAGGATTAAATTTGATAGCTCCAAAGCCCAGAAGCCGATGAAGATCGACCAACATCCTTTCCCCACGAATATGTTGGATGCCAAGGGAAAGACCAAAGTCTTGACTTTAGAAGTAGCTGAGAGAAGCGCATCGGTACATCCTCAGCATCATATTACTGTCGATGACGCCAAAGGCAAGGGCATAATCTAGGAGGGAACCAGCTCGGGAAGACCTCCTCGATCTGGTATTGTAATCACTCATAGAAGGCATCAGGAAACCTGACAGCAGCGTGAAGATCGATATCGGCACCAACAGGAAGGTCATCACCGAGAAGAAGGAAGACGCCGACAAGAATGGAATCGACATAAAGATCATTGGAATTGCCCGTTCTTCATCCACTGTTGGGAGCAAAACATCAAGCTACCGACTGTTAGAGACTGCACTTAGTGCAATGGCTATAATCGGCATGATAGACCAAATCGACAGTACTAGAACAATGATCGGCGTTTTGGTGGGCCAATTAGAGGAAGGTCATCAGTTCATGATCGGCTGGGCGGCAGACTTAGTGTGCATGACAGGCTTGGTAAGCGTGTCGATTATTTTTGCAGAAACCAAGAGGAGTTTGAGGAGATGGCGGATGCGCGAGTCCCCGATGAGTTCATATTTTGCAGAGATGCTAATACTTATCGGGTGGGATCAAGGGAAAATCATCGCCAGTCGGTGAGGCAGCCACAACTTCCCCCATGGTGTCCAGAGGGGTTGACAAGGACGTAGAAAAGAAGACTGCAGCGAGAGCGACAAGAAGAACTAAGTAAGGGAGAGAATTCTGCTAAGTCTAGAGATCGGCAACAGTCAGATTCTAAAGGAAAAGGCCCATCGGCAGATGTTAATATGGTGTTTATGTTGCCGATGGAATTTCTTGCACCTTTCAGTGATAATGAGGACACAGATTTTCCCAATTAGATAGCTCAGTTGGCCCTGGATCCGATGACGGCTATTTTTGAAAAGCCCACCGATAATGAGAGGCAACATCTTAAAGCTCTGTTCGTCAAAGGCAGGGTTGATGGACAGCCGATGACCAAGATACTTGTTGATGGTGGGGCTGCTATCAATATTATGCCGTATGTAGTCTATCGGAAGCTTGGAAAAGGAGATCAAGATTTGACCAAGACCGATATGATGCTAAAGAATTTTTAAGGGAATGTATCTCCAGTCAAGGGAGCCATATGTGTTGAGCTGACCATCGGCAGCAAAACCTTGCCGACAACTTTCTTTGTCATCAGTGGAAAGGGTGCTTATAATTTGCTGTTGGGGAGAGATTGGATTCATGCCAATTGTTGCATCCCATCTACAATGCACCAATGCTTGGTTCAGTGGGTAGGTGACAAGATTGAAATTGTTCCAGGAGATTCTTCATATGTCGTTGCATCGGCAGAAGAAGATACTTATGAAAGGACCAGATGCATTTGAGGGGAGATTTGGGAGAAGGATTTTCTCAAAGTTGCAGATTATGAAATTCCACCGATCCAAGCAGTCGGTTCTGATGAGAAGTTTTAATGGATAGGTTCATCGATGATGGAAAATTAGGCCAGGGGTTTACATCGGCCGATGATTTAGTAGAAGTAGATATAGGTAATGGTGATAGGCCAAGGCTCACTTTTATTAGTGCTAAGTTAGCTTCTGAGTGTAAGCAGCAGTTAACAAATTTGTTAAAGGAATATATAGATTGCTTTGCTTGGGATTATTCCGAGATGCCCAGTTTAGACCGATCTATTGATGAACATTGGTTACCTATCAAATATGGATTTCAGCCGCATCAACGGCCAGCTCGCCAATGCAATCCTAATATTCTTCTTGATATTAAGGCCGAAATAACTGAACTCATTGAAGCTAAATTTATTCGGCAATGTCGGTATGCCGAGTGGATATCCAATGTCGTTCTAGTTTACAAGAAGAATGAGAAGCTTCGTGTCTGCATTGATTTCAGGAATCTTAACAAGGCTACACCGATGGATGGTTATCCAATGCCAGTTGCCGATTTGCTGGTTGATGCTGTAGCCGGACATCGGACCATTAGCTTCATGGATGTCAATGCAGGATACAATCAAATATTCATGGCTGAAGAAGATATTTCGAAGATCGCATTTAGTTGTCCTGGTCATGTTGGGTTGTTCGAATGGATAGTCATGACCTTTGGCTTGAAAAATACTGGTGCTACTTATCTGAGGGCTATGAATTTTATCTTCCATGAGTTTATCGGTAAGTTGGTGGAAATCTATATTGATGATGTGGTGGTTAAGTCTGGAGATTGCACAAAACATCTTGTCGATCTACAAAAAGTGTTGGAATGCACAAGAAAGCATGGTTTGAAGATGAATCCTAATAAATGCGCATTTGGTGTATCGGCAGGGTAATTTCTTGGTTTCATGGTGCATCAGAGAGTAATTGAAATTAGTAGGAGATCCATTGATGCTATCAACAAAATAGTTGCTCCCACCAACAAGACTAAACTCCAATCTCTGATCGGCAAGATAAATTTTATCAGGCGATTTATATCTAACTTGTCTGGTAAGATTCGTGCTTTTAGTCCTTTACTCAAATTAAAAGTCGATCAAGATTTTGTATGGGCGAAGCAGCAACAGTTAGCGTTAGATGAAATCAAGAAATATTTGATAAATCCTCCAGTTCTAATTCCACCACAGCAAGGAAGGCCTTTTAGATTATACTTGTCTACCGATGGGATGGTCATCAGTTCGGCTTTAATTCAAGAATTTGAAGGGAAGAAGCGTGTAATTTATTATCTAAGTAGAAGACTGGTGGATGCTGAAACAAGGTATTCAGCAATTGATAATTTATGCTTATGCTTATACTTTTCATGTATCAAGTTGAGACACTAATTGCTATCGGCTGAATGCACTATTATATGCAAAGATGATGTAGTCCGGTACATGCTATCTATGCCGATTATGAGCGGTAGAATCGGCAAATGGATTTTGGCGCTGTCAGAATTTGACCTACGTTATCAATCGGCTAAGGCAATTAAGGGGTAGATTATGGCTGATTTTGAAACTCAACATTGTGGTGTAGTAAATGCCTTGGAAATTGTTCCTTGGAAACTCTTCTTTGATGGATCGACATGTGACTGGGGGTAGGAATCGGTATAGTACTAATTTCTCCTCGAGGAAAGAAGTATGAGTTCTCTTTGCCGATTGTCGCCACGTCAACGAATAATCAAGCTGAATACCAAGCTCTAATCAAGGGATTGGAATTGTTAAAAGAAGTTCATGCCGATGCTGTTGAGATCTTCGATGATTCTATGCTTCTTATAAATCAATTGGTTGGAATTTATGAATGCCGAAGTGAAGTTTTGATAATCTACTATGAAAAGAGTATGCAACTGTTAAGGGAATTCAAGGATTTCCGATTAGAGCATATTCCTCCGTTGCACAATGAAGAAGCTAATCGGTTGGCTCAACACGCCTCGGGATATCAACCCATCTTAAATATGTTATCGGCAATTAGTGCCGATGATTGGAGAAAAGAGATCATTGATTACTTGAAAGATCCATCTAAAAAGGTTGAGAGGCATGTCAGGTTTCAAGCTACCAAGTATGTACTCCTTGGAGAAGAGTTATATTATCGAACGATAGATGGAATTTTATTTAAATGCTTAGGTGATGACGAGGCTAGAAGCTTGATGGGTGAGATCCATGAAGGGTTGTGTGGAGCTCATCAGTCGGCTTTTAAGATGAAGTGGATGATTAGGATGAATGGGTGTTATTGGCCAACTATACTTGAAGATTGCTTTAAATACTTCAAAGGATGCCAAGGCTATCAGAAGTTTGGTAATATTCAGAAGGCACCCGCATCGGCTATGAATCCCATCATCAAACCTTGGCTGTTTCTGGGCTGGGCTATTGATCTCATCGGCCTGATTTATCCGCCATCAAGCAAGGGGCATAAATTCATCTTAGTTGCCGCTGATTACGTTACTAAATGGGTTGAAGCTATTCCTTTAAAAAAGTGACATCGGCTAACATGATTGATTTCGTAAAAGAGCATATTGTTTACTGATTTGGTATTCCTCAAATAATCACTACCGATCAGGGTACTATGTTCGCATCAGGAGAGTTTGATGAGTTTCCAATCGGTATGGGGATAAAAGTATTGGATTCTTCTCCTTATTATGCTCAAGCCAATGGACAAGCCGAAGCGTCTAACAAAGGGATTATTAAGCTCATCAAGCGAAAGATTGAAGAAAATCCTAGAAGATGGCACACATTGTTAAATGAAGCTTTGTGGTCATATCGGATGGCGTGTCATGGATCGACCAAAGTTTTGCCGTATCAGTTGGTGTATGGGCACGATGCGGTGTTGCCATGGGAGATTAAGACTGGATCTAGGTGGATCTCTTTTCAAGATTAGTTGGCTGCCGATGACTATGCTACTTTGATGAAAGATGAATTGGATGATTTTGCAGACCATCGGTTAAGAGCTTTGATGAGTATAGAAGAGAATAAAAAGAGAGTTGCTAGATGGTATGATAAAAAGGTGAAAGGTAAGGAGTTTGCCGATGGAGATTTGGTATGGAAATTGATTCTACCGAATGGGACTAAAAGTTCAAAATTTGGAGAGTGGTCTCCTAACTGGGAAGGTCCTTATCGGGTAAATCGGTCTGCTCCTGGTAACGCTTATATTTTAGAAACTCTCGAAGGAGTTGAGTTTCCCAGAGCATTAAATTGAAAATATTTAAAAAAGTATTACCCAAGTATTTGGGTCGATGCATAAAATTCAAGTGCCGATAATACTCCTATCGACTGGACGAAATGTATCTGGAACCATGCACAATGTTTTAAAATGCGCCGATAATAGTCCTATCAGCTAGACTGGAATGGTCAGAAATTTCTAAGGGCAGAACGAAACAAGCCGCCGATGAAGAGCTTACAGATTCAGCAGGGCTTGAATGGTCGATATGGTGCGCATGCGAATCTGATCAGCTTCTTCTATTTCCCGGATGTCTTTATCGGCAGAACCCTCTACTGCTTTAGCTTCTTTTTTATCTGCAGTGCCTTGCGGGCCTGGACGTTTCATTCTTACTGAAGAGTCTTGATCATCTCAGACAGCTGACTTTCTTCTTGCTGATCTTGAGTTAAGGCCTCTTCCACTTGTTTGAGCTCGGCTAGCAGAACTTCCCTTCTTGCCGATAGATTGGAAATCTTTTGTTTTAGTGTCTCCCCTGAGGACTGCAAAATGTCGATGCTCTTATCTTTCTCATCGGCAAGGCGCTTCAGTTGCAGTACTTCCTCTGTATGTTGGGCATGAGCAGCTCTATCGGCAAGACGTTGGGTAGCTTTCTGGTATTGAAGCTGACGACTTTCTTGATGGGCAACTTGGAAAAGAATCTCTTCGACGTCGGCTGGAATTTGACCACGAAGGGTCTTGAACAAAGCTTTGGCTGGATCGGAATCATCAATCAACTGGGTAGTATCTTGATATAGCACAACTAACAGGTCTTCCAGCTTGGCTTTGATTTATGCCGATGAGATCCCTACTGCTTGGGAGGAGCTCGCTTCTTCGCCTTCATCAACGGAAATATCGATGGCGAAAGAAAATAAGCTGTCTGGGGAGTCTTGTTCTTGAAACAAAATAAAGATAAGTTATTTGATGATCAAATATTAGTAATATAAAAGATGGAAATCACAAAACTTACTTGCTTCAGAGCAATTTCACGCCTCTGGCTTGATGATACTGCCGGCACTATGGGTTGGTCGGCTGAAGCTGCTGATGGAATGACATCAACTGAGAAATTACAGAGGTGATTATGATTAGCAAAAATAAGAGTCATCGGTAATAATGTTATGATCAGCACTTTACCTTGAGGGGAGGCAGTTCTTGTTTGTTCTGGAGAAACAACCGATGATACACTCAAAACAGCTGGATTGGTGGTATGCTCACATACATCGGCTGGTACTTCTTGTGACTGAGGTGCTATCTAAGGAGGAGATGGTACTTGTTGTTTCTGGATTTCTAGTGAAGAGAGGGACGATTCCACATGAATCGGCGATACTGGACGAGGAGGAGGAGATGGTGATGTCCTCTTGCGCTTTGGATGTGATTTGGTGCTCTTGGGGCCTTTTCTCATGACTTGGCTGGACTGGGGGGCATCGGCACTTGTTTGAGTACCTCTGGTCTTTGCCGATTTGCCAGTTTGTGGTTACAACAACCAAGATTTGATGAGTACAAATGTGAAAGAATATTGATGAAATCTTATTTAAAAAATAATAGTTACCGATGAGGTTCCCATGGCAGCCGATGTATCCTGAAAAGATTATGTGAGTGTGGAACAGAATCGGTATAAGCAAAGGAAATCAAAAGTCAGCCTTGAAAGCATGTGCCAGGATGGCAGCGGTGACCGATGGGGACGTCTTTGACCGTTTGGTAGTTGTCTTCTTAAAACGCACATTCCGATGCATTAAAGCTGCCAGACTTGGTGCATTGTGACCGACAGAGAGATTGGACCCGACGGGAGGAGTTCGATCGGTCTTCCACTCCTGCTGACTGTCGGTGGTGGGTTATCGACTTGTTTAGAAAGGTGAGAGTAAGTTACCGATAAGGTTAGAAACAACAAAAGAACTGAGATATCGGTTGAAAACTTACGGTGTTATCAGGGACCATATAGTTGGGGTCGATCATGCCGCGGTATGTCAAAGCCGATGTGCAGAACAAGTGTTCTTTCCACTCTTCCCGCTATTGTTTGTACGCCTGAGTAATGAAGAGGGCCGAGATCCAAGCCAATAGATCGATATCTGACGTATCGGCATTTGGTTGAAGTTGGGCTATCCTTATCCACTCAAGCCCGCTAGTTATAGTCTCCTTGGGTTTCACCACAGAGACAGATCGGCAGCTGCCCAAATGCCAGTTGACGAGCTAATGTCGATGGATTATAAAATTCATAAGTGGGGTTGGAATTCTTCCCACTACCGAAAGTATTTACTAGGATGGCCCTTGGAGTGATAATTGCCATCATCAAATCGGTATCTTTATTGAGAGCGTCGTCAAAAGGGTGGAAGATCAGCGGGAATCTGGTTTCTGGATCTTTGTAAGGCATCCATGCCCGCTGGTCCTTGGGAAGACCCTCATACAGAGCCTAGAAGAATCGGCTGACCTAGTCTTCATTGCCGCCAGTGCCAGGCAGAACTATAGCTGCCTCACCTTAATTCAGGGGTGGGCGAGTAGCAGATTCTTCATCGGCCAGTTCATAGTCTTCGGTGATATCTCTGGGGAATCGTTGTGCAAAAAGGTCAAACCGAAGACGTTTGTGCATGTGGACATTAAGCCACATGTTGATGGACCACCTAGGACCTCCTAGATAGTCGATGGGTTCATCCAACAGAAGCTTCTGAGCTACTTGATGGAGGAGGTGATAGGCAGAACTAAGCAAGTATCGGCCAAGAGGAAATCAGCCGCCATCGGCTAGTCTTTCTGCTGCCGATAAGTAGACGGAGGTTGGTCCTACCAATCGGCCACAGAAAATGAACTTATCTAGCCACATGTTTAGGAAAATAGCATGTTCCCTCTGCCCAACTGGACCTGTCCTCTGGTACTTCTAAATGTACCCTGACCAACCGCCGATATTGCGGGTTTCTACTTTGAGCTCAGGTTTGCGATCATATAGGTGGTTATCATCGGCAGTGGATATGTCCAAACCAGTGAGCATGAGCACATCGGCAAGAGTGGGTGAAGCAGGGCCATGTCCGAATAGGAAAGCATTGAGGGTGTCTAACCAGAAGTACGAAGGCAATATCAATAATGATTCATTTCTTTGCATATCGGCAATGGATAGCCTAATGCACTGGTCTAGTTTACGTTCGCCCCATTGAACATCTTTTGAGTTGCCGATTCTCAGGAACCAATCTCTCCACCCCTTGGAAGAACTAGGCTAGGATCGAAAGGTGTCTTTCCACAGATCTAATGAAAAGTTCTCAGCTCTAAAGGGGATCCTATTTGTTTCTGCGGTTATCAAATTTGGTAGGATCTGGGTTTCCCAACGGACCAAGGTATTGAAAGTGGGGTTGATCGGTGGGAATAACAATTTTCTCGGCCAATTCCTAAAGGTTGAAGGTTGGAAAAACAGGGAAAATAAAGAGAGAAAATACCAAGTAAATAACCGTGCAAAATCAAAAGTGTGGTAAAAAGAAGAAAGGTGATGCTGAATTGACCTCAGGGACGACAAAGTTGATGGCCATCTCTTCTCGAGAGGAGGAAGGGATCGAAGACTCAGAGAATCGTTGGAGAGGATCCCTGCTAGAGTTCTTGAGTTTCTCAAACGATGCCGCCACCAGGAAGGTGGGTTTGAGAATGTAGATGACAAGGTGAAGGAAGAGTACGAAGGAAGGCAGTATTTATAGGGTAAAGTGAGCAGGGGCAATTCTGACTTATCTCTTCACTATATCCGTGAAATCCAAGGGTGTTCAGGTGGATATGGTAACTGTTCGCACGGTAATCAAGGAATTGTGCATGTGATTTGACAGCAAGCGGTCATGATTTTGAAGATAACTTACTGTGCAAGATCTCATGGTCGGCTTATCGGCAATTCTCTCTAACTGAAATGTTGCCGATGAGCGTATATTTAGGAGATTCGGTTCGGGAAGTTGAGAGATTCGAGGAGCATGTTGGAGAATAGGGCTTAGGTTGTTTGGATTTGGTAATTAATTGCTGACAGAAGGGAGTAATTGTGGAAAGGCATCATTACTGAGGAGAATTTCAGAGCATTAACGATTTTATACTCCGAAATTGGGGGCATGTGTGGACACTGTTTTTGGACACGTATCTTTGGACGCCTATCTGGAGTTAATGAGGCGTAGATCGGCAGGTGGAGAAGTGGTGACTTGTTGACAGAAGAGTTGCCGATGAGGGTTGGTACCGATGGTAAAACGACAGAATATAGCCAAGTCCAGGAAATGGTGATGGATCTATGCTGATGCTGATGGTTACCGATGGCTATGAGAGGTGATTCACCGATGGTCACAAAGGGAGGCGTAGGAATTGTCGATCGGGTAGGGATGATGTACCGATTGGTTGTGGTGGATAAATTAATGTTTTCCATAGTTATTAGAGTTTGTTTTGCATACGGATTCCGTTCAATTTGGAATTCGAGTCCTAGTCGTGTCTGATTGTAACTCTTTTTGAACAGGGTATAAATGTAGACCCCGTGGCAATGTAATGAATATACATAATCAATCAAACACAAGTTTTACATCTATTCTAGCATCTACTTTTTCGACGACTTCGTCAACTTGCATATTTTCTTTTTACCTACCAGTTCTCAGGAATCCATCGAGTCAATCTCGATGAGTTCTCAAGTTCCGTGTGAATACCTCTTGGCCGTGACATCGGGGCGCATCGCTGTTGTCGGGACCAAAGTGTTCGAGTTATCACCTTTGTGGATTGTAAGATCAAATCGGCTGGCACGCCTTAACGTTGAATCGGGTATTAGCCCTTTCTATTTGCATATCTACTTTTGCACCAACACGTCGACGTATGCCTCGACCGTCGACCCTATGTATTCTCCAAAAACGTGGAACATACACTGTTGGTATGTTGCCCCAGCGTTCCGAAGCTCGATTGGCATGGTCACGTAATAATACATCGCAAAAGGCATGATGAAAGAGGACGCGAGCTAGTCGGACTCTTTCATTTTTATTTGATGGTAGCCGGAGTAAGCATCAAGAAAAGAGAGGATTTCACATCACGTGGTAGAGTCAACAATCTGATTAGTACGTGGCTGTTGACACCGTTTTTGGACGCGAATTGGGATAGTCAATGAAGATTGGATCGGCACTTAGAAAGGTAATGTTTCTGGCCGACACTACAAGGTTTTGACCCAATAGCGCCGGCAAAAATACGTTGTAATATGCCTGTTTTGGTTGCAATATGCGCAATTGCAACCAAACAATTTCGTTAGATGGTGATGCGTAAAGGCTGGTGGTATTAACCTTCTGCCACGACTGTCTTTTGGTAGTTGCAGGAGTTTAGGTATTGCAACACATGTTGAAGTTGGAACAATTACACATTACCATGCTCGAGTTGGTTGCCACGTACCCTATCGCAACACATCAGGTGATGCCAGAGATTCCAAATGAATCATCTATAAAGCGTTACAAGGCGTTGCAAACTGTTGTATTGCTACACCCTAGTTGTGGTTGCCACAAGGGCAACCCCTCTATTGCCATCAATGTGAATTGGTTGCTATATGTGGTGTCCTATGTTGCCACGAAATGGATCTCGGTGCAATAAGGTGTCATCTCTATTGCTGCCAGGTGCGTTTGGAGGCAAGAGACTGGACACTCTATTGCCACACAATGTGGTCGGTTGTTATATGTGATCTCCTCTATTGCGTCAAAAATATTTTGGTTGAGTAAAGTTCTTGTCTCTATTACCACCGTGATAAAATGGTGGCAACATGTGTCGCTCCCTTTGTTGCCACGACCCGTTGTGACATCGAAAAAAGTAGGTTGCAACATGCGCACCTCCCTCTATTGCCACGTCCTGTTGTGACATCTTTAAAAGTAGGTTGCGATAGAAAAATTATCTATTGCAACGAATGGTGTCGCTTTTAATATTTTTTGTACATACTGCCACGTGTTACCAACAATTAAAAATAATATTATAATATAAAATCATCACAATTAAACAATCAAACATGCATCAAAACACAACTTAACCATAAATGTAGCACACAAATTACAGCACACCACATAATTAAATGTTTCTCACTATCCATCCAACCACGTGCACACATGTAGCACTGAATTAAAATGTTTGGGGACGACCACACACACACTCCACTGGTTCAAAGAAAAAAAATGGCGACGAAATGGATTGAAATGAATATTATCCTAGGCACTTGATCAGCAATCCCATCACTTGATCAGCAAAGGATGATGACTCAAAGTCGATCCCATCACTTGTCGCTCCATCGCAAACCCTTTACTTTCCTGGAAAGAATGAATGGCATATTTTTAGCATCAAGTAAACTGAAATTAACATTAAGGGTACATAGCAGCAGCCACTAAACCAAAATTATATGAATTCCTCATTTAAAAAATAAATGAATTGACCATCATAAAATTATCAGAATGACAACATGTAATGAACTCAACTATAAACACTTTGACAGCTGAAGTAGAAACATTCACCTGCTGGCTTCTTGATGTTGTCGTTTCGTTTCTTAGGTACCTGTCTCAACTACTGTAGAGTAACGAATTTGCCCGCTGCTGCCTTAGATGGTTCATTTCTTCCAGGTTTACCACTTCTTGTAAGCCGAGCGCCAATTGCCCTTTCTTGAGATTCCTCAAGGTTGCCTTCAGGCTCCTTGTCCTGGGAACAAATAAGATGGAAGGATAAAATTAATTAGGCACCATTTTGTGTAGTATCAGATGATAGCATTAAAAAGTTTTCAATTCACAGTCAACCTGATTTGAGGAGACCAAAATCTCTGTGGTAGGGTCATCAACTTGAGTACTTATGTTTTCGGCAGCAGCCGCCTCCTCTGCAATTGCACTGACATTGTTGTTTGGCTGGACATATACAGATGGTTAGTTATAGACCCAAACAAAATAAAGTCATTTAATAACTAGCTTTTACAAATTAACATTTTGCTTACTAGTACCTGCTGCAACCCTGGCTGAGATTGTCCTGCTAGCAATGCTTGGATCTCTTGCCTAAACGCTTCTTTATCAGCCTCCCTTGCCCTCATAACTTCTTCAATGTGTACTGCATAAAATGCCCTTTGAGCTTGCCTTTCAGCTACCCTGTTAGCTTCCCATGAATTCATTTGTTCTTGTAGCCTCTCAAATTCTTCCATGAGTTTCAGGTGTTCCCGATGGTTTTGCTCATCCTTACGAATTTGTTCCTCGCGATCCGCATTCAGCAGCTGCCTTCTAGTTGGGTTTTTTGCAAGGCATCCATTACCATGCAACTTTTTTTTATTTGCACTTTGTGACTTCCTTGTATGCCTCCTGGAAAAGCTCGTTCCTCTTCTTTAGGGAAAGGAAGTTTCCCTCTACTTTTGATACCTTATCACAAATAACCCTCCTTGCTGTCTCCTAAAATTTACAACGCGCAGATGAAAGTGTTAGTTGATGATGATGTTGCAGGCATTATCTACTTGCATGCACTAGCAATTATGCACAAATGCATTAGGAACTTACATAGACTTCTTCAAATGCTTGGTCTTTCCATGCCCCATTTTTAGTGTGAGTAATATACCAAAGGTCCAAGTCATTGAGCTCCTCACCTGTTTCTGGGTCTCTCTGTTATGACAAGAACAGAACAAAGTAGTAAATCTTGCAGCAATAAAGCTTGTAGATGTGCTTCTGTATTAATTACCTTCTCATAGCTACACTGAGAAAAAGGCTTAGATCCTGCGTTCTTCACGCTCTTTTCCTACAGAATGCAATTTTAACAGACATCTTAATGATTTAGACATCACCATTTTTCCTAAATTGCTATTGTTAAAAATAGTCAGAATGTGGAACAAACCATGAACTTTGCACTATTAAAATATTTCAACAAATAGTGTCATTCTACAATATCCAATTCTTCAGGCTTATGGCTCATTCTCTCCTGGTACGTGTTGTATGCCTTGGCTGTAGCACTTAAAGTTGATCGCCACCCTTTGTAACGCTCTTTAGCAATAGCCCGTATCTTCATCTTTGGATCATGTCCATCCTCAAGGTCCCACCTAGCCTGTTATATAATTAAAGGACATGCAAATACATGGTCAGTTGTTACGTTATTGCAATAATTAAAATCTATACACAAGCAAATATTATTCCCAATATGTCAGATGCTATTGATTGTTTTACATCATCATGGATATCTTTCCATGTACTCACTCCAATGAGTGGCGCCCTCTTCCTTACTATTTCATCAGTGAACATGCGCGCGTTGTCACCTACCGCTCCTCCAAGTCTGGAGAACTCAACATGGAGCTTCTGATTGCCAGACTTGTGTCTCTTAGATAGTGCCTTCAAGCATTTGAGGGTACCACGTCCTCTTTTCTTCCCATTTTCTGAGCCTATTCCATGGCAACATGATGTTACAACGGATATTAAACAACGACAGCAGTTTAGGGTACCACTTCTTCTTTTCATCCCATTTGCTGATCGTAAACTCAGAGCTAAGTGATCAAAGAAAATTAGTTTGTCTTTATGGATAGATAGCTTTGTTTATGGTTGCATATCAAACGACATAATGCCTAAGCTCAGAGCTAAGAGATCAAAGAAAATTGGTTTGTCTTTATGTCTCAGAGCTATTAGATCAAAGAAAATTACCTTCAACTGGTTTCCAACACCGAGCATGAGATGGTGCCTTCTCTGTTGCTGATCGGTTGCTGTCTTGACCTGGAATATATATGATTGCTAGGATCATTAAAAGCATCTACAGACAATATTATCATATGATCAGCTAGCATAATTTGAAGCTTGCAAAGATTTGTAATTTGTCATCAAGATATTACTGATGTCATCAAGATCTCCTTGAACCTTCAACCATTCTATAAATGTATTGATTGTGTCCTCCCTGTATATATCTTGTAACTCTAAAAAGAACAATAATATGAGTCATGAGTGCACATTTTAAAATCCATATACATATACACCAGGGATTTATGTAACTCACCCAAGGCTTCGCCCTTGGAATGCAGATAAGCTAGCCAATCTTTGTAACCATCTAGATCAAAAGCTTCGTCTTCTTCATCATCAGAGCTACCTTTCTTTTTTTAGTGGGTGTTATAGCAACACATAGGTCGTTTGCTTGATTCTTCGACAAAACTAATCTAATCTCACTCTCATCCTGACAACTATCTACCATGTCTGTTAGATCAACATCGTATTCAAGTTCTTGTAGTATTGCTGACTCAGGATCATCAACACTTCTCCTATTGTAATACATGTAGTCCCTGGACCCATACCCCAGTTTTGATTTCAATGATATTAAGTTACCTAGAGTGAGAAGACTCTTCTCAATAGAAAATGACCTATGAAACTGTTCTCCCTCCTCAGTCCCCTTGCAAACGACATATATTGTCCACTTATCCTCCATTCTGCATATTAAGCGATGACAATTTCTTTAAATCGCTAGAAGAGAATGATGCAATAGCAGAGATTGATAAGAACACTACTGAAACTATGAATAACAAATATTTTCTACTTGCATGCAATAGATCATGATAATTAATAACAAGATCCACATGATTCTCTACTTGCATGCAATAGATCATGTGACAATATTTTCTGCACATGCTTTTAGTTTAATCCTAGCTAACAAATCTAATACATTCCAAATGAATCTAATACACATCAACTGATCCTGAGATGTACCTGTTCTCGATCGTGTCCAGAGACGCAGGTACGAATTCTTCTTGGCTGTCGTGGATTGCGTCGTCATTGGCCGAACTCTGTGCAGCAAAGAGCGAAGCCTTCGCCCTACATCTGCTAGGCGCGACCATGGAAGGTGCAGTTGTTGGTGTCACTGAGGTTGTAGTAAGCAACACCGACACAGGTGTGCGCAGCGCTGTCGAGACGAGGGGTCACCCTTGTCTTCTCGCTCGATGTCGCCATCTTGCCTGGAAGAGGAAAACTCGCAGTGTTGTGGCGGCGGCGTCATCTGCTAAACCTAATCGTGTGAAAGGGGATTAAGTAAGAGGGAGTCAGCCTATATATCAACATGGAATTTTGGCTTAAATGTGGTAAGTGACGCGTTAGTTTGGTGCTCTTGCTAAAAAAATTCTGAGGGAAAAATGGCGCCACTTTTGGTTCCCAGTGCGATGGCTACAAAATTTGGAAACACAAAAAAACACGCGTTTGTACCTAATTGTTGGCGCTCATGTGATGTGATCTTCTGACCATGTTTAGTTTATGACGTGTGCTTATAATCTACTGCTATATAGTCTTTTACATGTCCAAATTTTTTTTTGCTTATGACATGTGCTGTAGTGGTAGAAAGCAAGGAAGATGATTGCTTTGTTTAAGTAATAGAACACACCTTTAAGTGAGCATTAATTTGTCATCCTGGACTAGCTCTCATTGTCACAAAAAATTCCATGCAATAAAGAGTGAGATGAGTCATGCACATACAATCAGCAGACCTCAAGTACTAGCTCACATTGTCATATAATCTATTGGAGCTTATGTGAATCCCATCGAAACACACACATGCATGCTCACATTATACCAATACTCTCATAGGCGCCCCCAGCACCAGGAAGTCGGCTAGCAGCCCTCCTAGCAGCAGTCTTAGAATGAATTGGTGACACACAAAAGCCACAAAATATCATTAGCACACACATATTTAAAAGGTACCACAATACTTAATTATATATTTACAAAGTACTAACATCTATATAGTTAATTAAAGTTTTTTTCCCAACAGCACCACCACAGTCCTACTAGTTCAAATTCTAAGTCTAGTGCTATATAGTAGATCAATCTGCTCCATCATTAGCCCAAAGGTGCCGATACATATCTGCTCTATGTTATGATCAATCTTGGTCTTCACCTCCTACTTCATCTTGTCATAGATTGTTGCACTATCTTCCCTGGTTTGCAGCTCCTTCTTCATCTTCTCAAAGAGGTCCTCCATGTCTTCTTGCATCCGATGCTTTGTAGTTTCAGCCCAGAAGCGGAATGTAGCTTCTGGTCCTGCCGGCTCCTATAATCGATCATATGCAACAATCATTGATAAACAATTAAATATGACCATGCAAAACTAACATTGATGATATGTTGAATTTTCAACTAATCGAATGGAACAAACTTATGATAAACATAAAGTAATTATGACAAAACTAGATTAATTTGATTTTAACCTAATCAATTTAAGCATAAATCATATATAAAGTATAAAATTAATGAAAGCATCAGTGTTGTAAACATATAAGGCAAAACTTTAATAAACCGTAACCCCTTAGGATTGGGCGAGGTCTCGCGGTGGAGCTTACCTGGCCCTTCTGGTTGTCGCCCTCGCCGATCAGGGTCTCTCCTTGCTGACGGCTGGGCGTGGGAAGGTGGACGCCGCCGCCTCCATGGAATCAGTATTGGACTCCATGAGGCTGCCACCCAAGGAACAGTGGGTTTTGCGCCTTGGCTTCTTCACCACCTCCATCGCCTCGTGATGAGGGAGCCTCCTCCGGCCAGTGCCGCCGTCGCCACGGGTTCTGTGCTCCATCTCCAGGCCTTGCCGCCGCGCAATCTGCCTTGCCAAAAGCCCTCGCCTAACCGACTGTGGAAGAAGAAGAGACGTGGAAGCCGAGAAGAGTGAAACCACGCACCGAGTAGGTGGCCGTGCTTAATATGGGCCGGCTAGTTACGAAAATAACCCTCACCGATGCACATTAATGGAGTTGAGTTGAGTTTATTTTCTCACTAATATAGTTGAGATCAAAGTTTGCCTTTTTTTTAAATGGAGACCTCTTCGTTGCGTGACTAGGACATGTGTAGCACAACTTTCAACAAACCACTTGAAACTTTTTTAGGATGTTTATGTTGGTGAGGGATGATGTTGTGTGCAACTAGGCAATTTTTGGACAAATTTTACCTATTTTTGTAATTATTTGTTGATTTTCTAAAGAAAAAAAATGGAAAAATCCCTGAGGTGCCTAGAAAAATCTAAAAACTTGCATGGTCACATAATTTAGCTGTGTAGTGTTGAAGAAAAAGTATCAGTCAATTCTGAGAAAGTGGTTATGCACGTGCTCGCAGAGACCCTCATCTCTCCCACATGTCCTAGTCACTGTGCAATGAGCTGAGGTACATAGGCATATAAGGGATGTCTAGTACAACTTTCACCAAACCACTTGAAACTTTTTTAGGATATTTATGTAGGTGAGGGATGATGTTGTGTGCACCAAGGCAATTTTTGGACAAATTTTACCTATTTCTGTAATTATTTGTGGATTTTCTAAAGAAAAATGGAAAATTGCCTCAGGTGCCTAGAAAAATCTAAAAACTTGCATAGTTACATAATTTAGCTATGTAGTGTTGAGGAAAAAGTTTCTGTCAATTCTGAGAAAGTGGTCATGCACGTGCTCGCAGAGACCCTCATCTCTCCCACATGTCCTAGTCACTATGCAATGAGGTATAGGCATATAAGGGATGTGTAGCACAACTTTCTCCAAACCACTTGAAACTTTTTTAGGATATTTATATAGGTGAGGGATGATGTTGTGTGCACCTAGGTAATTTTTGGACAAATTTTACTTATTTCTGTAATTATTTTTTGATTTTTTGAAGAAAAAAATGCAAAAAATGCCTGAGGTGCCTAGAAAAATCTAAAAACTTGCATGGTCATAAAATTTAGCGGTGTAGTGTGGAGAAAAAAGTTTTAGTCAATTCTGAGAAAGTGGTCATGCACGTGATCGCAGAGACCCTCATCTCTCCCACATGTCCTAGTCACTATGCAATGAGGTACATAGGTGTTGACGGTCCTTAATTATCAAATTTAATTATCAAATAAACAAAGAAAAGGATCCAAATGAAATCAACATCCAGACTTAGGGTTTTATCTGACAGAATTCCACGAGTTTTGGTGATTGTCTATTTCTGCAGGGTGTTATAAGGAAATACGGAAGAAAGGCCCACACGTCGGGATTACATAGAGATATTAACGTGCTGCGCAATTATATTACATCTAGAAAACTCCAGAAGCCACGAGAACGAAGCAGAGGCGAAACGGGGCCTGGCCTAGGGCGCCCGCCCACCTCTAGAGTCCAATCAGGACTCTCTTTCAGGATTATGCTCCACCAACCTAAAGGATCAAGGATAACCATTCAATCAATGTCGGTTTGATCCAACGGCCCATATTCACTTGTAAGGACTCTAAAACCAAACCCCCTGGCCTCTAGAGGAGAGAGCCTCTCAACCCTAATTCATTATTCATCAAGGGAGAAGAAGCCTCTGATCAAGCCTAGAGCCACCACATCCATTAGATATCTAGATTAGCATAGCTACATAGGATTAGAACTAGAAGGAGTCAATCTTCGATTGGTTTCTAGATCTGTCAAGAGGATTCTTGGTAATTCTCTATTGTTCTTCAATTGTTCATCTTTGTTCTTCAATATTATGAATATGACTTTGTTCTACTTCAATATATTGCTTATGACTTTCCTCTACTTGTTTATATTCAAGATTATATTGTTCTTAGTTTATCATTGTTATATACTTGGCTTAGTTAGATTGCAATTATATACATGTTTAGGATCATATAGCATTTATCCATCGGATCCATGGGTAAATGATAGATATTGTGTAGGCGTGGTGCTTATACCATATTTATCTGCGATTGTACCCAATATGCCAGTTCGTGGGGTAGTTCGTGGTAATGACAGTTCCATTGATTCTTATATAGTCCCCCTCTCGTGTATTGGGCTGGCAGAGCAACATTATTACAGGGGAATGATTACGATGTTTCTTATATTCCTTGCTAATATCACTATGCATGGGCGTAATCTTGTCTTACAATGATTGCTAAGTATGCTTGCACTAACTATGATAATGCTAGACTATATAGTTGAGAATAACTTAGGAAATATTCTTGTAGTTCGTCCTAATCCCATGCTAATGACTTGCTAGAATATCTAATTGAGGTGCTTATCATATTTATATGTGGCTAAGTTATGCTGATCAGATTAATTATCTTTGTCACTATTCATTACTTTATATATCCTTTATCTAACACTTATCCCTGTATGAAAGAGTTAGACAAATGTTCTCCATTATACATGCAATGATAGATACTCAATCTCATATTCCATTCTATAATCAACATTGATGGTTACTAATCTGTTCCCAGTGGTAAAAATATAAATAACGATACCTGGAATACTTCCCGGTTAAAATGCTACATCGATAAGCAATTGCATATTTCAATACCGCGTCTCTCATGTCATGCTGGGGATGACAACTTGGCTTAAGTGGTATGAGGGATAGGTTTGGCATTTTTGGCGCCGTTATAGAATTAGAAAATTAAGTCTACTTTTGGTAATGACGTTAAGAATACCCAACAATAGGCATATAAGAGATGTGTAGCACAACTTTCACCAAACCACTTGAAACTTTTTTAGGATGTTAATGTAGGTGAGAGATGATGTTGTGTGCACCTAGGAAATTATTAGACAAATTTTACCTATTTCTGTAATTATATTTGTTGATTTGCTAAAGAAAAAAATGGATAAAATGCCTGAGGTGCAGTCAAATCTAACAAACAGTTGCCGATGAGCGTGTTTCCATGAGATTTGGTTCGGGTGGTTGAGAGATTCGAGGTGTTTGCTAGAAATCCGAATTAAGACTGTTTGGATTTGGTAATTAATTACTGTCAGAAGGAAATAATTATGAAAGGTCATCATTATTAGGAGAGAATTTTGGAGCATTAATGATTTTATACTCCAAAATTGGGGGGCATGTGTTGACACTATTTTTGGACATGATTTGGGATAGTCAATGAAGCTTGGATCGGCAGTTAGAAAGGTAATGTGTCTGGCCGATAAGGAGATTGCCGATAAGCCTATGATACCGATGACAAGGCAACAGGAGGAAGATATGGCTAAGTCTGGAGAGGGTTACTGATCGGTGCCGATGGCTAATTTTGATGGTTGCCAATGCCGATGAAGGACAGTATGCCGATGATGATGAAGGGAAACATGGGGGTCGTTGGGAGGTCAATGGTGGTGTGCCGATCGCCCAGAATAGATAGATTGTTACTTTCCACAATTGTTAGAGTTTATTTTATGTACGAGTTCTGTTTGGTTTGGAACTAAAAATCTAGTCGTATCCGGTTGTAACTCTTTAGGACATAGTATAAATATAGGCCTAGTAGCGATGTAAGAGGACAATCAATCAATATCATACACAAGTTTTACATCTACTTTTGCATCTATTTTTTCGATGACTTCGTCAACTCGCATATTTTATTTTTCTTTTACGAGTTCTTAAGGAATCATTGTGTCATACTCGATGCACGAGTTCCGCATGAATACCTCTTGGCCGTGGCATCCGGGCGCATCGCTGTTGTCGGGACCAAAGTATTCGAGTTACAACCTTTGTCGATTGCAAGGTCAAATCGGCTGGCACGCCTTAACGTTGAATCAGGTCAAACCACTTGAATACCTCTTAGCCCTTTGTGTTTGCAGATTCACTTTTGCATCAACACATCTTTTGGCATGCCCAGTGGGACAGATCTATCAACAAAATCAACATGGCTACTGCTAATCTCGACACGGAGAACGTCGTTGCTGTGACGGAAGCTGATCTTAGGGACGAGTAGAAGCAGGCTATGGCAAGGGCTATGGAAGAATACAAGCAGCTCTGCTTGAAATCCTTTAGCATCAACAAGAGCAGTGAAGTAATCCAGAAGCAAGAGCTGCCGATGCCGCGGCAGATCACTTTTGAAGCCAATCCTGGTAAATTGCAAGATATGGTTGACAATGCTATTAACCGTGCTTTGATCAATCAATCCAGTGTGCTGTCCAATACTGTTTTCAATGTTGTGGCTAGAACTTTCAAAGAAGGATAGGCAACACCATTATATGTTGGCCCAGCATATCACCAGCCTGGGTTGTCATCGGTCACGGCTCCATCGGCTCCTCCGGCCATTGCGGGTACAGAAGTTACTTCTCCTCCAAGCACATTAGGGATGACTAATGGGCAATTTACAATGATGAGAACTAATCCAGCAACATCAGAGGGACGGGTTCAACTCTACACAGATCTATTGGCATCGGCAATGTCAGGATCTGTATTTCAGAATTGTCAAGTTTCTCCCAATTGGTGGGGATATGGTATGCCTCCATATTTTTGTTGCAAATAGTTCCGGAACATCTCAGGTGGCTGACTTAGAAGGAAAAGCTCCTATGACATCGGCACCTCTAGTTTTGCCGATGACTCAAATTCCCCAATATTCTACAACTACTACCACAAGGCCTGTTACTGGGAATTTTCAAATGCCAATGTTCTAGATGCCTAATGCAAATTGATCGGCAGATCCATTGCCGACTCAATAGAGACTTATGACTCAGATAGGGTATGTTAACCCAGCAATTACAGTCAATTATCAGCCATCTACAGGACCTGCGTCGATGAATGCTAACAATGTATGGACAGGGCAGTTTGTCTTTCCATGTGTAGTGTTGGGTATTCTTAACATCATTACCAAAAGTAGACTAAGTTCTCTAAATCTAGTAACGGTGCCAAAAAATGCCAAACCTATCCCTCACACCACTTAAGCCAAGTTGTC
The DNA here is from genome assembly GCF_000003195.3 of Sorghum bicolor. Taxonomy (NCBI): domain Eukaryota; kingdom Viridiplantae; phylum Streptophyta; class Magnoliopsida; order Poales; family Poaceae; genus Sorghum; species Sorghum bicolor. Next base: position 32,173,503 of record NC_012874.2, read on the forward strand.
ATCCCCAGCATGATATAAGTGACACGGTATTGAAATATGCAATTGCTCTTCTAAATAAATAATGAATGGGATCTGCAAGCGCACAGATTAATACCGATGCAGCATTTTAACCGGGAAGTATTCCAGGTATCGTTATTTATATTTTTACCACTGGGAAGGGATTAGCAATCATCAATATTGATTACATAATAGAATATGAGATTGAGCATCTATCATTGCATGTATAATTGAGAACATTATATCTAACTCTTCATACAGGGATAAGTGTCACATAAAAGATATATGAGATAATAATAGTGACAAGGATAACTAATCTGATCTAGCCACATAATAAATATGATAAGCACCTCAATTAGATACTCTAGAAAGTCATCAGCATGGTATTAGAATGAACTACAAGAATATTCCCTAAGTTATTCTCAACTATATAGTCTAGCATTATCATAGTTAGTGCAAGCATACTTAGCAATCATTGCAAGACAAGACTACGCCCATGCATAGTGATATTAGCAAGGAATATGAGAAACATAGCAATCACTCTCCTGTAATAATGTTGCTCTGCCAGCCCAATACACGAGAGGGGGACTATATAAGAATCAATGAAGCTGTCACTATCACGAACCACCCCACAATCTGGCATATTGGGTACAATCGTAGATAAATACGGTATAAGCACTACGCCTACACAATATCTATCATTTACCCATGGATCCGATGGATAAACGCTATACGATCCTAAGCATGTATATAGATCGAATCTAACTAAGCCAAGTACATAACTATGATAAACTAAGAACAATATAATCTTGAATATAAGCAAGTAGAGCAAAGTCATAAGCAATATATTGAAGTAGAACAAAGTCATATTCATAATACTGAAGAACAAAGATAATTAGAAAGTAATTAGAAGCACAATTAGAGAATTACCAAGAATCCTCTTGATAGATCTGGAAACCAATCGAAGATTGACTCCTTCTAGTTCTAATCCTATGTAGCTATGCTAATCTAGATATCTAATTGATGTGGTGGCTCTAATCTTGATCAGAGGCTTCTTCTCCCTTGATGGAACAATGAATTAGGGTTGAGAGGCTCTCTCCTCCAGGGGCCAGAGGGTCTGGTTTTATAGTCCCTTCAAGTGAATATGGGCCATTGGATCAAACCGACATAGATTGTATGGTTTAGATAATCCTTTAGGTCGGTGGAAATCTCCCGCGAAGCAGAGTCCTGATTGGACTGCTGGAGGGGGCGGGCGCCCAGGAGGACAGGGCGGGCGCCCTGCCTCTGGCCCCGTTTCGCCTCCGCTTCGGTCTCGTGGCTTCTGGAGTCTTCTAGATGTAAGATAGTTGCGCAGCACGTTAATATCTCTATGTAATCCCGACGTGTGGGCCTTTCTTCCGTATTTCCTGATAACCCCTGCAGAAATAGACAAACACCAAAACTCGTGGAATTCTGTCAGATGAAACCCTAAGTCTAGATCTTTATTTCATTTGGATCCTTTTCTTTATTTATTTGATAATTAAATTTGATACTTAAGGACCGTCAACAAACTCCCCCAAGCTTACCTCTTGCTCGTCCCTGAGCAAGGATAGACTCAGCTATGGATCAGAAGTAGTTGCAATATCTTTAAAAATTTGACGGTACACATTCTTTTTAAATAAGATCTCATCTATGAGTTAGAGTAAACTGTCAAGACTTAAAACTTACTTACTTTACCTTCCACCATAGGACTTGTAATCGTCACTTCTATCTTGAGTAGTTAAAGATAGAACAGTCTAGTTAAGTGTCATGTCTCTTATTCTTGATCAGCTATAGCTCTGGGGTTTTTGCAGGTTTTCAAATAAAACTCAGAGATTCCTTGTATGATTCTCTCATATCTCTCTTTTGTGGTATTTCTGGGTCCTTACCAAGGTAGTGATGGTATATGCCTTCTCTCAAGATATGTAGTATTTGTGGTATAAAGCATAGCGACATTGTCTTCTCTCTCATCCTACTCTAATAAGGCTTTAATATCTGGAGCTCATAGGTGGGAGATAAAGTATACATACTTACAAGACATGTATTGCATAGTCAAACCATGGATCCAAAGAAACAAATCAATAAGCCAAATCAAGATGTGCATGTGTGGCAAATGAATGGTGTATGGTGATGATGGTGATAACAATAGTGGAAGCAATGGTGGTGGAAGTCTAATTCTACTTTGCTCTTTGAGGGGATACATACCTTCCTTGCATTTTGAATAGTGAGGAGAATGAGATGCTCTATATTTTTTTCTTTTCTCTCAGGTGGGTATCTTGCACCCCTAATTCTACTGTCAGACACTTGTCCATTTTTACCTCTCGTCTCACTTTTTCTTTTCTTTTGAGGTTCCGAGCACTTGCTCCTTTTTATTTCCTCGTATTATATTTTTTTCTTCTCTTTTTTTTAGAGCACTCATCTCTTGAGATAATATAGCAAGTGGTAGTAACAAGATAACTTGAGCATTTATTTCACAAGGAAAAAATAGAAATATTTTTGGTTATTCTCTCTCGGATTAGGAGTAGAATATTTTTAGGTGGTTCTGGAGATGGAAATGGATGGATATATGTGGATGGTACTTCCGGAGTAGAAGTAGCATATATGAGTGAACGTGCAAGTGAAATCTTGATTTAACCACATGACAAGTTCCTAAGGGTCTACACAGCTTGACCACACTCAATGCTCATAAGCAGTAAATAGTAAATGTGTGGCTCAAAGTCTAGCAAGCATGTATATATGGCTGTGGTAGGAATTTAAACTCTCATCATACAGGAACTCATCATGCAACATTTTAAAGATTTTCAAAGATAAAATTCTCCAGAATTCTAGCATCTCTAGGAACAGATAAACAGCAGCTCAACCTTCCCATATCGTATCCGTTAACAACTTAGACTTCAGATCAAATTTTCATCCAACAAGTTTAGGTCTAGGGCAAGCTTTAAATTATAACAGCTATGTCTAAACTTAAGAGAGAACTTAAAATGTGCAAATTAGGCAGAACAACTATTCATCATATCCATGCTTAAGTTTTATTATTAAGATACAGATTAGCATAGCCACTTTATTTATTTATTAAACATACTAAGCAAAAGGCAAATATATAAGTATAAGCATAAAATCTTTATTTGGTTTTTTATAGTTATGTATATTTATAATCTAAAATAATATAAGTATAAAGATAGATAGAAATACTTATCGGTATAAATGGGGGTGCTCTCCCCCAAGCTGAATTTTGACGTAATTTCTCTTGATGTAGCTAGCAGGTGGCAGAGGTGTATTTGCAAGTCAACAGCATTTTGACAGCGATTAGAATGTCCTCCGTCTGCTAGTCTTCTTGACTCTTAAATTCTGTGGAGCTCAAATAGACAACAAAGCTTGTGAAACTGATTAAGTGTTAGCATAAATATCTAGCCTTTATCATGTTGAGACTCCTTAATAATTATTACTCTCTGTTTTTATATTTTCATTTTTATAAAGCAGAAAATAAATATTTATTTTATTTTTATGCCACCACAGTGAATGTACTTATGGGTTTTATGCCACTCGTATACTCACATGGGGCTTACTGTTTTTCATATTTTTTTATTTTCTTTTTAGAATAGCACGAACATGATTAACTAAGTAAACTAGTTGGAATAATTTGAAATGGAAAAGGATAACTACCAAGTTTACCTCTTGGCAAGGCATTCGGTGTTTTTAAGTCCTCCGAACGGGACTCTCTATTTTCTTAATCGTCCCGAGGTTTGTTGGGTGGCGTAGTCGGTACTTCCGGCAGCGCCTCCTCTTCTTGTATAGTTATCTTCATTTTCCACACCTGACTTGGTGCTTCCGTCTCCTCTGGATAATTCTGTTTAAACTCTACGTCTTCTGACCTTACAACTTCTCCTTCGTAGTCTGCCCATCCGTCCTTGATGATTTGCCTCCTCTGGTTGCGTCTCTTTCTGACCTGCTTAGATTCTTCAATGATATAGTTAGGGTCAGTAAAGTAACAGCGTACCTTCTCTGAGGGGAAGTGCATATGGATTTCTCCGGTTCCAATGTAGATAATTGCTTTAACGGTGCTGAGGAACGGTCTTCCAAGGATGATGGGTGGATCGTACTCATCTTCTCCCATGTCAATAACTTGAAAGTCTGTGTAGACAAAGTGATCGTCTATTTTGACTGGGACATCAGTTACTATTCCTTTAACTTCTCGAAATGTCTGATCTGCCATCTGGAGCTGAATGTATGTTGGTCTTAGGGGCATGGTCCCGAACAAGAGCCGATAGGTGACTGCGGCCATTATGTTGACGCCCGATCCGGTGTCACAAGTTGCCTTGTAGAAGTTGTATCCATTTATGGAGCAGTAGATGCTTGGCATTCCTGGGTCGTCCTTCTTGGTCAAACACGGTGACTTAAGTTGGTGATCTTGGCCTCCATGAACTACAGTGACCATCTTAGCTGACTCGGTCCACACTTGCTTGTTCCTGTTCCTCCTGTTGGTCCTCTTCCTTGATTCACATCTGGATTGATCTGGAATTTGTGTAGTCTTGTTCTTGAAGAAAAATGTCTCCTTCCTCCCTTTGACGTAGAAACTGATCTTGGCAGCACTAGCGTAGATGATAGCTCCCGTGGTGTTCAAGAATGGACTCCCTAAGATGATAGGTGCTCTCTCATCATTTCCGGTCTCTACCACTACGAAGTCTGCTGGGGCATACAAGGTACCAACTCGGACACAAAGGTTCTTCACTATTCCTTTTGGAAAAGTTATCGTCTGATCTACAAACTGCAAACACATAGTTGTTTCTAATAAAGGATATGTAAAGAATTTTTCATAGAGTACCCTGGGTATAATGTTGACACTAGAGCCAAAGTCGCAGAGTGCTTCTGGAACGTCCACCATGCCGATGGAGATCGGGATGACGGGGCGTCCAGGATCGCCTCTCTTGATCGGCAGAAGGTCAGTAGAGAATTCATTGACGGGGTTACTCCAATTACCTGCATCAAACATGTCTACAAGATTTGCAGATTCTAATCCTTCCGGTTGTGATGGTATACCAGGGTTAGTAGTAGGAACAGCAGCAGCTATTTGATTTAACTGAGATTCAATCATTTTATTAAAGCTGATTTGATTCTTGATGGCAGTAGAGAAATTATCCATTCTATTATTTATATTTTCTAGCATTTTATCATTAGATGCCAATTTATTAGATAGGTTATCCATTAGCTTTCCTTGATTAGACACTAACTCTCTCAGAGGTGGAAAATTATTAGCATTATTGTTGTAAGAATTGTTACCTTGATAATTACCTGAGTAGTTAGGCCTCTGTTGATTCCAACCTTGATTTTGTTGAGGACGGTTGTAGTAGTTGTTGTTGTTGTTGTTGATGTAGTTTACATCCTCAAGTATCTCAGGGCAGTGATTGCCTGAGTGTCTAGTGTCTCCATACTCCTCACAAGTCATGTGAGAGTCGTAGATGTGCATAACTTCCTTCTTATCTCCAGCTCTATCGTCGAGCTTCTTCATGAGCAGGTCTAGCTTTGTAGACAGCATGTCTACCTCCTTCAGCTGATGCATACCTCCACCTCTCTTGCGTGTCTGGGTCCTCTCTTCATTCTAGCTTTGACTGGACGCCATCTTCTCCACAAGAGTTGTGGCTTGTGGTATAGTAAGTGATAAAAATGCTCCTCCAGCTGCAGCATCCATGGTTTCTCGGGCACTGTTGCCGAGCCCATGATAAAATGTCTGCATCAATAGCCAACTCTCCATTCCATGATGGGGACATTCTAGGATGTAGTCTTGAAAGCGCTCCCATGCTTCTGGAATAGATTCATCATTTTGTTGCTGAAAACTTGTAATCTTCCCACGGAGAGCATTGGTCTTGCCCATGGGAAAGAACTTTGCCAGGAAGTTTGTTGAGCAGAGTGCCCACGTAGTATTCTTCTCCTTTGTAGCGTAGAACCACTGCTTCGCTCTTCCTAACAGTGAGAATGGGAAGAGGCGAAGTAGTATAGCATCTTTGGAAACTCCTGATATGGTGAATGTGTTGCAAATCTCCAGGAAGTGTTGTAAATGAGCACTAGCATCTTCGTGTGCCTTCCCACATAACTGGTTGGATTGCACCATGTTGATAAGTCCAGGCTTGAGCTCAAAGTTGATATCGATCTCTGCAGCAGGTCCAGTGCGGATGTTGTCCGTAGTGGGAGCTGAGAACTCGCGGATTGATTTGTTCGCCATGGCTTCGAACTCTGAAGACAAGTTCCGGTGATCTTCTTGATTGGATGAAGCTTCTTGCTGAAGTGTTGATGATTTCTTTAGCTTGGCTCTCATCTTATTGAATAATGCTTCAGGATTGTCAACAAAATTTCCTAGAAGATATCTTCTATTCATACATTCCCTTGCATAAGATGAAATAGGAAAATATCGGGATAAAACTGTATGAGAGAATAGATAAGCTCAATCATATTAGTGATGCGAATGATAACTCAAAATTTTTTATTCCATTCCTGATTAGTAATCAACCTTCCCCGGCAATGGCGCCAAAAATGCTTGTTGGGTATTCTTAACATCATTACCAAAAGTAGACTAAGTTCTCTAAATGTAGTAACGGTGCCAAAAAATGCCAAACCTATCCCTCACACCACTTAAGCCAAGTTGTCATCCCCAGCATGATATAAGAGACGCGGTATTGAAATATGCAATTGCTCTTCTAAATAAATAATGAATGGGATCTGCAAGCGCACAGATTAATACCGATGCAGCATTTTAACCGGGAAGTATTCCAGGTATCGTTATTTATATTTTCACCACTGGGAAGGGATTAGCAATCATCAATATTGATTACATAATAGAATATGAGATTGAGCATCTATCATTGCATGTATAATTGAGAACATTATATCTAACTCTTCATACAGGGATAAGTGTCACATAAAAGATATATGAGATAATAATAGTGACAAGGATAACTAATCTGATCTAGCCACATAATAAATATGATAAGCACCTCAATTAGATACTCTAGAAAGTCATTAGCATGGTATTAGAACGAACTACAAGAATATTCCCTAAGTTATTCTCAACTATATAGTCTAGCATTATCATAGTTAGTGCAAGCATACTTAGCAATCATTGCAAGACAAGACTACGCCCATGCATAGTGATATTAGCAAGGAATATGAGAAACATAGCAATCACTCCCCTGTAATAATGTTGCTCTGCCAGCCCAATACACGAGAGGGGGACTATATAAGAATCAATGAAGCTGTCACTATCACGAACCACCCCATGATCTGGCATATTGGGTACAATCGCAGATAAATACGGTATAAGCACTACGCCTACACAATATCTATCATTTACCCATGGATCCGATGGATAAACGCTATACGATCCTAAGCATGTATATAGATCAAATCTAACTAAGCCAAGTACATAACTATGATAAACTAAGAACAATATAATCTTGAATATAAGCAAGTAGAGCAAAGTCATAAGCAATATATTGAAGTAGAACAAAGTCATATTCATAATACTGAAGAACAAAGATAATTAGAAAGTAATTAGAAGCACAATTAGAGAATTACCAAGAATCCTCTTGACAGATCCGGAAACCAATCGAAGATTGACTCCTTCTAGTTCTAATCCTATGTAGCTATGCTAATCTAGATATCTAATTGATGTGGTGGCTCTAATCTTGATCAGAGGCTTCTTCTCCCTTGATGGAACAATGAATTAGGGTTGAGAGGCTCTCTCCTCCAGGGGCCAGGGGGTCTGGTTTTATAGTCCCTTCAAGTGAATATGGGCCATTGGATCAAACCGACATAGATTGTATGGTTTAGATTCATCCTTTAGGTCGGTGGAAATCTCCCGCGAAGCAGAGTCCTGATTGGACTCCTGGAGGGGGCGGGCGCCCAGGAGGACAGGGCAGGCGCCCTGCCTCTGGCCCCGTTTTGCCTCCGCTTCGGTCTCGTGGCTTCTGGAGTCTTCTAGATGTAAGATAATTGCGCAGCACGTTAATATCTCTATGTAATCCCGACGTGTGGGCCTTTCTTCCGTATTTCCTGATAACCCCCTGCAGAAATAGACAAACACCAAAACTCATGGAATTCTGTCAGATAAAACCCTAAGTCTAGATCTTTGTTTCATTTGGATCCTTTTCTTTATTTATTTGATAATTAAATTTGATACTTAAAGACCGTCAACATGTAGCATAACAGAATCATCAGGCTGTGGGATTCCAGCAAGGATAGATGTAGGTCGGTTTTCAGAATCATGGACCGGCCAATCAGCCGATGAATCTTGCTCAGCAGATTGGTGGTCAGCAAGCCATGACCAATGTTATGTTTCCTAGAGAACGTGAACCTCAGAGACACGTTGAAGCTTATCAGCAGGTGCCAAAACTTCAACCCGCACATCGGCAGGATGTCGATGCCTATTGGGCCGATAAGATAGCAGAAGTTATGAGCGACCAATTTGGAATAAAATAAAAGGTCAATACTTATTCCTATCGGACACCGTATCCACCTGCGTATGATTAGATTCCACTTCCGAATCGGTACAAGGTGCCAGATTTTACTAAATTCTCTGGGCAAGATGACATAACAACTATGGAGCATGTTAATCGGTTCATCATCCAGTGTGGAGAAGCTGCTAGTAGAGATGAATTAAGACTTCGTTTATTTTCATCATATTTGTCAGGATCGGCATTCACTTGGTTTATTTCACTACCTCCAAACTCAGTTATTACCTAGGTCGATCTTGAAAAGCAGTTCCACAAATATTTCTTTTCTAGAGTCCATGAGAAGAAGATTACCGATTTAGTGAGACTGAGGCAACGTAATGATGAATCGGTAGAAAGTTTTGCGTAGAGGCTAAGAGATGTAAAAAAACAAATGTTACAGTCTGGTTCTGGATGATCGGCAGCTAGCCGATTTGGCTTTCCAAGGATTGTTGCCACACATCAAAGACAAATATGCTTCTCAAGAGTTTGAAAGTCTGAGTCATTTGGTGCAGAGGATTTCTGATCAAGATATCAAGGCTTTTGAACCTAGGAATGCTTGGAATAAGAAAGTGTCATTTGTTCATGAGGTAATGAGTTCTGATTCAGATGAAGAACAAAAGGTCGATGTCTTGTCCTTTTGGCCAGAAAGATCCAGAGAAATTTGCTTTTGATATCACTAAGGCCGATAGGATATTTGATTTCTTGCTTTAGGAGGGGCAGATTTAATTGTCACCTAATCACGTGATTCTATCGGCAGAGGAGTTGAAAAGATCAAGTATTGCAAGTGGCATAATGCAACATCACATGGCACAAATGAGTGCAAGGTGTCAGGCAACAGTTGCAATCGGCTATAGAATCTGGGAGGATTAAGTTTGATAATTCCAAATATCAGAAGCCGATGAAGACTGATTAGCACCCTTTCTCTACAAACATGCTAGATGCCGAAGGTAAGACCAAAGTCTTGACATCAGAAGCGGCTGAGAGAAACACATCGGTGGATCCCCAGCATCAGGTAACTACCGATGACGCCAAGGGCAAAGGCTTGATCAAGGAAAGTAGCATCTCTGGACAGCCTCCCCGCTCTGGCATTGTGATTACTCATAGGCGGCATCGGGAGACTTGGCAACAGCGTCAAGATCGATATCGCCGACAGCAGGAGGATCGACATCGAGAGGAAGAAAGGCACCAACAATAATGGAATCGGCATAGAGATCACTGGAATTGCCCGTTTTTCATTCATTGTTGAATGCAATGGTTATAATCGGTATGATCGGTAATATCACCGATTTTAGAACAACGATCGATGTTTTAATGAGCCGATTAGAGGAAGGATGTAAGTTCATGATTGGCTGGGGAGCAAGCTTAGTGTGCATGACACGCTTGGTGAATGTGTTGGTCATTTTCCAAAGAACCAAGAGGAGCTTGAAGAGATGGCAAATGCACGGGTTCTCGATGAAATTATATTTTGCAGGGATGCTAACACTCATCGAGTGGAGTCAAGGGAGGCTCGCTATCAACCAGTGCAGAAGATACAGCTTCCCCAATGGTGCCCAGAGGGGTTAACAAGGACCCAGAAAAGAAGGATGCAGCGTGAACGTCAAGAAGAGTTGAATAAGGAAGAAAGTTCTTTTAAGTCTAAGAATCGGCAGCAAGCAGATCCCAAAAGAGGGGGATTATCGGCAGATGTTAACATGGTGTTCATGTTGCTGATGGAATTTCTCGCACCCCTTAGTGATGATGAAGAGACAAGTCTCCCTGACCAGATAGCTCAGTTGGCACTTGATCCAATGATAGCTATTTTTGAGAAACCTTCTGATGAAGATAGCATCTTAAGGCTCTGTTTGTCAAAGGCAGGGTTGATGGGCAGCCAAGTTCCAAAATACTTATTGACGGGGGAGCTGTGATTAACATTGTGCCCTATACAGTGTATCGGAAGCTTGGCAAAGGAGATCAAGATTTGACCAAAACCGATATGATGTTAAAAGATTTTGAAGGAAATGTGTCTCGAGTCAAGGGAGCTATACGTGTTGAACTAACCATCGGCAGCAAAACCTTGCCGACGACCATCTTTGTTATCAGTGGAAAAGGTGCATATAATTTACTTCTGGGGAGAGACTAGATTCATGCCAATTGTTGCATTCCTTCTACGATGCATCAGTGGCTTGTTCAGTGGGTAGGTGATAGAATTGGGAGTCCTGGGAGATTCTTTATATGTCATTGCATCGGTAGAGTCAGATACTTATGAGCGGACCAGATGCATTTCAGGGGAAGTTTGGGAGAAAGATTTCCTCAAGGTTGCCGATTATGAAATTCCACCGATCCAAGCAGTCGGTTCTAATGAAGAATTTTAAATGGATTGGTTTTCCGATGATGGAAAGTTAGGACTAGGGTTTACATCGGCTGATAATTTAGTAGAAGTAGATGTAACACTCCCAGTATTAGCTTGCATGTTAACCATGGGCATTGCATCAACATAAGCATCATCCTACTCACTCATGAGCATCATACCATGATCACATATCATTTTGGTGTGTACACTATGTGATTGAAATGCTTATATGACTTGTTATATGTGTAAGTAATGTATGACCAATGTATACAAGTACACAATGTCTTCCAAAATACATTATTCATGTTTAGAATATCATTTGGAACAAACTTTATGTTGGAAGTCTCACCCAAAGATGCCCCTAAGTCATGGTTAAACCTAGGTTGACCTAGTTGACCCCATAGACCTCTTTCCAAAGATATTTTATGAAACCAGTGTTAGAGACCTTGCATGTAAAGGACATCTAAAGCAAAGTTGTAGAAAATGTTATAAGCTACAAATGTTGCTTTGGTGCCTTTTCATGAAAATGGTTGGAACCTGACCAAAAGTGGCCACAAGAAAAAATCAGTGCTATTTCCAACACTTAGGCGATATTGGCTAAGTCTGGGTTTTGCAGATTCGAGGTAGGGTACGTGGGAGCCTTGTAGTTTGAATTCTAGGCTGAACCAGATTTGATCCTATAAGCAAACTTGTAGATATCGTGTAGCTCTATCCATTGGGATAAATCCGAGCAAAAACCATCAAGTAAATCGTGAGCAAAACGTCAACGAAGATTGGGTTTCAGTCACTGTCGACAGCGACGGAATCAACCGATTAAGTTTCGTCAATCCCCGGTCGATCAGCGTGTGGACGCCCCGTGGCGGCCATACATTGATGGCGACGCCACTTGTCAGCCCCAACACGTTCACTTGGACGCCACGACGCCCCCCGAGTGGCAGCCGGCCTCCATTTCCTCTCCAGCGCCCTCTCTTCTCTCCACTTTCGTCCTCAGCAAGCTCCGCCACGAGTCAGTGACTCCGCCCGAGCTCTCCTCCCTGTCCCTGGCCAAGCCAGCCCGCAAAAAGCTTCACCAGAGCTTCCTCCACCTCGATGTCACCTCCATTGCCACTATCGAGCGTGGGTAAGCCGACATTGCCAAGCTCCGAGCGGCTTCTCCCCGTCGGAGTTCCACCGTGCTCATCCGCAACGTGGCCAGGCCTCTCTGCTCCAACATTTCCTTCCATTTTTGTTCCTAGAGCTCCCCCTTGACTCACTAATGCTGGGCGTGAACCTCAACTGGGTCGGCATCGGCTGAGCACGCCGGCGTACCGCCCGCAGCGCCGCCGAGCCACCATTCACGCTGATGAGCCCACTAGAGCTCAGTAGAGTGAGGCTGTCATACCTCGTTAGGTCCACCTTGGTGCAAGGGTCACGACTATGCCCTTGGATTCAGCCGAGGACTCGCCGTCGTCAAGTTTCGCCTTCGATGAGCTCTCCCCTATCTCTGTATCACTATCGAGCGGGTCCCGCTGACCAGTGGTCCCTCTGTCAGCCACTTTGTCGAGGACACCAATAGGGGGTATCCCAACCAACACTCATAACAAGAGGATTCATAAGCAAATCGAGACTATAACTCGACGCTCTGACATGAATACGTAATCGCCAGGGCTCGATGTCGACTGTGCCCTCGAATATGGAGACAGGGTCCAGCGAATCAATAGGGGCTCGATAACTAACGACCGTTGAATACGAGAGTGGCTCGAGCGAATCGATGGACCTCGAGCGCAAAAGCGCCTACCGCCGCCTGACGCGGGTACAGAAGCTAGGGCATTTAATGCGTCTGCCATGCTCCCACCTAACCCGATAGTCACGGGAAACGTGTTAGGGAACAAGCACGTGTCAAATCTCCCCTTTTTCCAGCTTTATCCCCAAGAATGGGTAGGAGCATGACTCGGCGCAGCGTGGCAGACATGATATCCCATCACGGCACCCCTCGAGACACCTAAAGTCAGCGCTCCCATGTAGCAAGTCCGCTCGTGCGACCCGACCCTCGAGCAGGCACGTTCCTTCTTAGGGGAGAATCAGGCGATGGAAGTTAGTGCTTCAACCACCACGGACATGACTACAGCCATGACGTAAAAGCGTGCTCACGCCTAAGCCAATCCAGGACGATGTACAGGAGCGGAGTTCAGGAACGCACATGCCATCATCACGAAAGTACTCCGTAACAAGACGGCTCGAGGCCACGCCAGTACGGATGCCTCGAGTAGGTCAGCACGCCATACCTCTATCGAGGCTTATTCTAATGCCTACACCCTGTAACCTAAGTCTCCCCTTGGAACTATAAAAGGGGACACTGAGGGCGATATATGGAGGAGACATCCAACACACAACCTGCAAGATACGACCCAAACACCACCATCAGCTAGGACTTAGAATCCTCGGATACGTTTGCTTGTATTCGCCCCTTTACAAGCACTTAGGTGTGAAATAATACAAAGCCTCCTCCCCCACTGGACGGAGGGCCTCTTCTTGCTCGAACCAGTTTAAATCTTTATGTTATTCTTGCATCACCATCCGGAAAGCGGAGCACGCACACAAATTCACTCGTTGGTGTCACCCCCGAGGTCAAACGACCGATAGTTGGCGCGCCAGGTAGGGGCCATGCGTGTTACCACCAATTTCCCATCTCTTTCTGGATGGCCATTCACGTCTCACCAATCCCACGCTCCATGGTGATTTGGTTTGGGAGCCTCGAGATCATGTCCACCGGCTTCGGCTATGACATGATCCTGCTCTCGATCAAAGGACCTGGAGGGGCTCGTATCATGCCTACACGATCGAAGGCCCCGAGACGGCCTCGCCACCACGCATCCCCACCCAAGAGGAGGCATGGTAAGCATCACCACTGCCCCACCGCAGCTGCATGGACATCACCTCGTGCAGAGCGTTCAATGGTGCAAGAGCCGACGGCTCCACGCGCCAAGGCTGAAAGGTCCAAATGGCTAGAGGGGGGGGGTGAATAGCCTATTTAAAATTTCTACAAACTTCAACTAGACAAGTTGATTAGTAAAACAAAAGGCGAAGCTATTCTAGCACTAGCACAACTAAACTATGCAAGCCACCTAAACAAGTCTAGCAAGAGGGTTAAACACTAAAACACAACAACTAGAGAAGGCTGCACAACAACTCTATACTAGCAAGAACTAAGCTACACAAGCTAAACTAACTAGGTAGGCAAGTATGTAAAGAGAGGAGAGTGATTGTTATACCGACATTCTAGAGATGAGATATATCCAATCAATCACGTACACAATCACAAGAGAGACCTCAGCAAGAGATGACACAAGATTTTTTACCGAGGTTCACTTGCTTCCCGGCAAGCTACTCCGCGTTGTGGCGATATACCCACTTGATGGATCACGAGCTAATTGGCAATCCAAAGCCAAACCCTCAGCGTGTGCCGCACATCCACTCACAAGATGGGGATCCTCCAAGCCACGAGCAATCCACTAGAGTAGCCAATTGCGATCTCCCACGGGGAAGGCTCAAGAACCCCTCACAAATCACTTGGTGAGGCTCGAAACAATCTCCAATCACGAGCTCAACACCACCGCTGCTCCAAGCCGTCTAGGGCGTCGGGAAACACCCAAGAGTAATAAGAAATCCGCATCAAACTCAAGAATCAAGTGCCACTAAATGCAACTCTCAAAGCAATGCACTTTAATCTCACTCAATCTCACTAGGATGAGCAATCAAGCAAGGATATGAGTGGAGGGAGTGTTCTCTACCTCAAAGTATGCCTCAAGTAATCAAATGTGCAAGAGAGAGCCTCCCAAAGCCGGCCACCTTCTATTTATAAGCCACTCAAAGAAACTAGCCGTTGGCTGTTTTCGCTGGGCTGAAAACAGGGGCACCGGATGCTACTAAGTGAGCACCGGACGCTCGACTCCCTGCGTCTGGTGCACTGGAGTTGGCCACGTGTCCGTCCTGAATCTCGCGTGTCAGATCCTAATGGTCACCTGCGGATCACCGGACGCACTGCAGGTCCACACCGGACGCGTCCAGTGCACACCAGACTCATGCGCAAAGAGTTCCGCAAACCTGCGGGTCACCAGACGCTAAGCACCGGTAGCGTCCGGTGCTCACCGGACCCATGCGCAGAGAGGGTCGCAAAACACCCGCACACTAGACGCTAACCACCGGACGCTCTCAGAGTGCGTCCGGTGCTCAACCCTAGCAGGGTCAAGCACACCGGACTCTGAGGCCAGCGTCCGGTGCCTCCACACTCAGCGTCCGGTGAGTGTTTCTCAGTGAGAAAACACTCCCGCGACTTCTCCAAATTCCCCACCAGCGTAATAGAAATATACACTTATTTTTCTCAAAAGCGCCGAATCCCGGCGAGCTTGCGAATGTGCTAACACCAACAAGTGTCCACCAGCCCTCTCAACCCTAGGAACTCCACCTCCTTTGTAAAAGTACTAACACCAACAAGTGTCCTCAACCAAAGTGCATGTGTGTTAGCTTTTCACAAACATTTTTACCAAAGGAGTTAAGTTAGCACTTTACTAGATCCTAATGCATATGCTCAAGATATGGACCTAGTAGCACTTGATTCGAGAGATAACCGTGATTTCCCCTCTTGATAGTCGGCTATCTATCCTAAACCCGGTCAATCACTTCTCTACTCATCTTAGACCGGCAAAAGTAAAACCCTATGTTCATACCTTTGCCTTGATAACTTTGCTCCTTGTCTATCACCATGATATCAACTTCATGCTTCATCCCTTTGTGATCATGTGGCCACCTTTTCATGCCACCATGCACCTTCATCACATGTGTTGCTATGCCTAACTCAAATCACTTAAACACAAGGCATTAGCAACTTGGTGTCATTAATTACCAAAACTAAACTAGGGCTTCCAGAGGCCACATTCACAATGGCCCGGCATTAGGTTAGCCACGCGATGGCATCGGGCAGCGGCGTGCCTGTTTAGTATGGACAACACTACGACGTCGTTCACCAGGACGATATGCCCGGGTGCCGGTACGTGCGTGGAATGACCACTGGTCCTCCCGCGCGACGCAGGACACGACAGCAAGCTCAGCAAGTGGCTAGGCGGTACACCATCACCTCGCTCAGACAGCAGCTGGCAGAGGAGGGGCGCAGATGCTTCTACACCACCTAGCTAGACCCCGACACAGAATCCAATAACTACGACCTGATGAGGGAGTGCTTCAACCTCGACGGGGCTGTGGCTACCACGGATGACACACAGGACGCCGTCGCCGGTGGTCAAGCCCCCGTAGCAAGGGAAGATCCCAGGACACCTGGGAGTGACGGATAGGTGGACCCCCCACCTCAGTACGACAAGGCCGTGCAACTTCCACAGCTGCGAGAGCTCAAGGCCAAGCTAGACGAGGATCGCGAGCGTCTCAGCCAGCTCGAGCGGGCTCTCGAGCGAGACCAACCGCACCCGCACGGCGGAGGCGAGCATGGTCATGCTTGAGAGGTGTATCAACAGATTATTGGGGAGAGGAGCCAGAGCCACTCGTCAGCTGCTTCCCTCGAGCCGGCCAGGACATCGTAGCAGCAACCATGCTGCTACGTAACATGCCTGAGCCTTCAAACTCCCAAGCGTGACGCATCCGAGATGAGGTGCAGGGCCTGCTCCACGTGGTGGCAGCACAACAAGCCGAGAGCTCAGCCTCTCGACGTCGAGGGGCGGCCACAGAAAAGCACGTCGAGCCAACCTGTAATGAGAGGGAGGTGTCCGTTCATCAAGGGCCGCCCCCTCAATGGAAAAAGGCGGTACCCATCTAGGAATGCCTCGTCGAAAATCGAGGGCAACATGACGCTCGACATGACATCAATGAGCACCACCGTCGCTGACATGGGGACACTGAGGAGCATGGCTACAGCGCTCACCGTGGTGGGCATTACGACAGCGATGAGAACCGAATGGTTCTAGAGCCGCCGGGCCCTCGAGTATTCGGTAGGGTAATCCGCAGCACGCCGCTGCCCAGCCCATTTCGACCCCCAACCAGCATCGCCAAGTACAACGGTGAAACTAAACCAGAACTATGGCTGGCAGACTTCTGGTTGGCCTACTAGTTGGGAGGCGCTTGTGGAGACGATCGAGCCATCATCCGGCAGCTACCGTTCTTCCTCTCCGACACCACTCGCAGGTGGCTCGAGGAGCTCCCTGCCAACCAAATCTACAACTAGACTGACCTGGTCCGGGTGTTCGAAGGGAACTTCAAGGGGACTTGCATCCGCCCCAACAACTCAAGGGACCTAAGCAAATGCAAGCAGAAATCAAGAGAATCTCTTAGAGAGTATGCTCGTCGATACTCAAAGAAGCATATCGAGCTCCCACACATCCCCTACCATGACATCATTTTGGCCTTCGTCTCAGGCACCACGTGCAAGGATCTAGTGCGAGAATTAGGTCAAAATCGACCGAAGACTATCGACGAGCTGATGGACGTAGTAGCGAACAACGTCGCTAGTGAGGAGGAGGTTGGCGCTTTCTTCAACCATGAGAACGACAAGGGGAAGGCACCAGTGGACAACGATGACGGCCCTAGCAGAAGGCCCAAGAAAAACAAGAAGAAGAAGAAAGCACGACCAATCAAGTGGGAGGCTCTCGACGATGATATCGTCGCCACTGTTGAGCGCAAGAAGCCTCGAGGCCCCCCAGAGGGGGCCATCTTTGACAAGATGCTCAATGAGCCCTGCCCTTACCACAAGGGACAGGCCAATCACAAGTTCGAGGACTGTCGCATGTTGAAAAAGTACTTCGATAGCCTAGGGCTGAAGAAGGATGACCAGAGGAAGGACAAAGGCGACGACAAGAGCAGAAACAAAGAAGATGAAGGATTCCCCGCCGTCCATGACTGCTACATGATCTATGGCGGACCCTCGACGCAGCTCACCTTGAGGCAACAGAAGAGGGAGCACCATAAGGTCTTCATGGCAAGGATGGCAGTGCCACAGTACCTCAACTAATCAAGCACCCCCATCACACTTGACCGCGAAGACCATCCCGACAAGGTTGTTGCTCCCGGCGTCTACCCGCTCGTCGTCGACTGTCACAGAACCGACCAAATTATAAGAGTTCAAGTGTAGAAATGATCGACAAGCAATCAAGTTCCCAAACTTGAGCCCATATAATCCCGGTACTCAACTGAAATCACGAAGGATTTCAAACCAACTCGTAACAAACCAAGATCGTAATAGTTCAACATAAACACAATGAATGTTACATAGTCATTCATTGCCGTCGAAGCGGCACCACATCGGAGTATTAAGTTATTACAACACTTGTTCGAAGTAGCGGAAGGAAAATAGTTACACACACACTTTCCAAAGTTCAGTCCATAAGTTCGAGTTACTGCCAGAGTCTACATCATCCTTCCAAAAGCAACAGGTATGAGTTTGTTAGAGAACCGTGCCCAACGGTTAGTCATCATCCCCTGTGGGATGGAGACAGGTCTTGCAGAAGCCGTCATAAAAGATGTCATCTGCAACAGGTGGGAATAAACCCTGAGTACGAGAATGTACTCAGCTAGACTTACCCGTCTAGTAAAACATAAAAGACACCAAGGATCATGCAAGGCTAATATATAAAAGTAGAGCTGGTTGACTCAATATTTTGCCAAAAGCCTTTATTATAACTAACCTATTGTAAGAGCTTCATATTTACTTATCATTAGCCTACCGCTAGATTAGCACCTGTACTACAACACATCACTTGATTATTACAAACAATAATAACCATATCAAATTCATCATATGTTCTTCCTTGCTATCATCATTATCATGAACCAAGTTCATGAGTGAATGCTACGTTTGCCGCTGCTCTGTCAAGTTCTCACTGACCGGGAGAGACGGCGATTCGAATCGAATTCCTATCCAGCTGGAGGGTTATTCCTAGCACTCACCCAAGTATCCCCCGTCGGAGAGCCAACGGGTCACCTTTGGTACAACTCAGGAATCGCGGCTCCGATCAGCGCCGCACTCCCAGGGCTACCACTCTGCCAGGGAGGTTAGGAATTTTAACTCACCTGCCTTTGGGCTTACGCCAATGGTCTTCCGCACACCGCACTTCCTCCGGTAGTGCGCACTTTATACTTGCCGGTCTTCCGGCCTGAGTCATACTACTCGGCTTCGCGGTCGGAACGAGTTATCCGGCCAACTAAGTGTCAGGCATGCGTTCAACATGACAAGAGGACGTACAACGATCGGTCCTTAGCTGCCACAGACAGAGTTACTACAACCTTGCAAAACTCCGCCCGGCTTAAGTCAAATTAATCAGGTTCCATCCACGATAGCATATATAGTCCATCGTGATCCGACACAACCCTATATCGCGCAGGTGACAGGAAATCACCTGACTTCTACCGGTTAAGCATGGCTAAGATGCTACTCAATCATAACTCTATAACCCAGGTGTGGTGAGTTATCTGGACAAGGATGGAGTAAAATGCAGCAAAGGTTTCATCACAATTCCTATACTTAATGCATCAATAGATATAACATATTAAATAAACTTTCGAAAGTAAAGGGAGGCTTAGAATGCTCCGGGGCTTGCCTTTCACGAACGAGGCTAGCTCGTGGTTCGGGCACTCAACTTCTTCTTCGGGCTCCTCGAGTCCGACTTGCTGGACCTCCACCTCCTGGCTGCCCTCCTGGCCTTCGGGGTTCACTTGCAGATCGAAGGAGGCTGCCACGTCCGATGCACCTATTGCATGCTCGGTGAATGAGAAGGTGTGCATACAAAAGAATGAATGCTTGATAACATAAATGACCCACTGGACACTCATATACGGAGCAATAGATATTACAAGTTCACACAAGTTAACAAGTTAACTTAGCCCAAAACCTAACATGATAGCTTATAACAGCAAGCATCAAACAGCAGGATTAGCTCAGTAAACAGATAATAACTATTGCCACAAAGATCCAACAAACTTAAGTGAGGACATTCTGGAAAGCTTATGAAATTGTCTAGAAATCATCTTTAAACATCACAGCAAGATTCATATATTAAACAAGTCATTTAAACAAAGTTCCAGATTCTGTCCCAGAAAAACAGAGAACACCTATTTCTGGAACCTAACTTGGAAAGATCATAACTTCAAAACTACTGGACCAAATGATCCCAAATTTAAACCACAGCTAGTTCAATAAGTTTACAACAACTTTGATTTAGACAAGTTTCCCAGAAAGCCAAGTTATCATTAAGCAAAAGTTAAATTACTCCCTTGCTGTCCAGAACAGCCTTTAACCCTTTAATTAATTATTTGATGACATGACCAAAACATAAACCATGCCAACCACATGGCTTATGAGCACAAGCATACCATAAGACAACCAGAACACCAGATGATAACCCTCAAACATTTACTTAACAAGGCATTTATTAATTAATTCAAGAAAGGAGCATAATTACAAGATACGGGTCAAAGTGCTCAGAAAAATCTACAAAAATTACAGAAGCACAAGTATAGCATCAAAGCATCACCATAAAAATTTCAGAGCAATTGCACATACCACATTAAAGATATGTATTTAACATATGACAAGGTGTTTATTTCATAAATTCAGAAACATGACTTATATGATGTCAAACAACAGATTTCAGATTATTTACATATTATGAATGTCATAAACAAGTTTACCACCAAAGTAGAACACCAGCATAAGCACCAATTATTTTATATGATTTAATTAAAGAAACAAGCCAAATCCCAAACATAATTTACATAACAAAGCTGCAGTACTCCAAAAATCATGAAATATTTATCAAAGCACTCTAATACCACACAGAGACTACCATAAAATTTTCAGAGCAAACTAAGCAGTATAACCAGAGATATGCATTTATCCATGAATAACAAGATTAAATCCTTAATAAATATTTTCCCAGAAAACATGGTTCATTTTATATTTTTATTAAAAACTAGCCATCTCAAGGAATACCACAAAATTGGTTTCACAATTTTTGGATCTCAGAAACAGGAGATATGATTTTAGTAAAACAGCTAAAACCCTAATTTAAACAAAGGAGAAAGAGAGACTGACAGGGGGGACCCGCGAGTCAACGGACCCCACATGCCAGCGACCCGAGAGCAGAGGCGCGACTTGACCGCCGGAGATCTCGTCGACGGCGAGGTCTCGGCGACAACCAAGGGCACCATCGTGCTCCCCTCATCAGTCCGCATCGAGCGGTACCCGAAACCCTAACTCTATTGGACTCCAGGTACCTCGCCCTCACGAATGGCGGCACGGCGGTGGTGCGCGGCCGACCGCCGGCGTCTCTGACTGGAGACAGAGCAGAAGAGAATGCGGACGAGGAACAACAAGACCTAGCGGAGCTTTTGGGACAAGAATGAGGAAGAATGGTGGACTATAGAGCCCTGGCCACGACGCCGGTGGCCATGGCGGAGCTCCGGCGACGTAAGCTCGCGACGGAGAAGGCAATGCGGGCTCACCGAGGCTCCGCAGCCGCAGCCAACTTGACGACGGTGAAGTGGAGAGGCTGGCGGAGCACTGGGTGGAGTGGCTTGGCCGGAGATACGGAGACACGCGCGCGCGAGCTCGCCGAAGCAACGGCGGCGACGCGGAGACGACGACGCACGCGAGAGGGAGGGAACCGGGAGTGGAATGGCGCTATCTGTTGACGGTCGTTAAGTATCAAATTTAATTATCAAATAAACAAAGAAAAGGATCCAAATGAAATCAACATCTAGACTTAGGGTTTTATCTGACAGAATTCCACGAGTTTTGGTGTTTGTCTATTTCTGCAGGGGGTTATCAGGAAATAAGGAAGAAAGGCCCACATGTCGGGATTACATAGAGATATCAACCCACCGCGCAATTTTCTACCATCTAGAAGACTCCAGAAGCCACGGGAAGGAAGCGGAGCCCGAAAGGGGCCAGGCCCAGGGCGCCCGCCCTGAGGACCTGGGCGCCCGCCCACCTCTGGACCCCGTTCCGGACTCTCTTCGCACACGATGTTCCACCGACATATTGGATCCAGAATAACATAGTACCACCTCGCCTATCGACCCAAAAACGCATAGAAGGGGAGGACTATATAAGCAAGGCCCCCCTGGCCCCTGGAGAAGACATGAAGAAATTATCATAGAGATTGAGGGGTGCCCTCGAAGGAAAACCTCTTCTCTAAATAATATTTCTTTTTAGGCTTAGCAACCAATGTAAAGTAGAAATAGATCTTCTAGTTTCTACTAGATTGAGAGAGATAGAGTGGAGGTGTGGATCGGAGGAAGGCCGGCCTGTCGGTGTCTACTCCGAGTTGTACCTGCGGGATCAAGTCTCCTAACCCGAGGCTTGCTTCTAAGATTCTTCAGTAATTCGACTTCTAATACTAGTAAGTTCTTGTTTTATTGTTCTTTGGTTTATGAGTTTACTTTAATCCTCTTCCGGTTGAGTATTAGAGTAATCACTTGCTAGCGTAAACGTGGTGTTTAGGCTAGGGTACTCATAGATATCCCCTGACTAGCTGGACCGTGGTAGTAGCGAGGAACGTGACATTTCCGAGTTACCTTTGCAGATCACATCTCGTTAGCAGGACGGGTAGGTTTATAGGTGCGGGTCGAACATCCTTTGTGTTGTCTAGATTCCGTGAGCCTCCCCAATAGAACAGTAGAACAGGACCAAGGTTAGAACGAGACTACGGTTGCAGTCTTCTCTATACATCACTCACATCTAGAGACATTCTTTGTAGCCTAAAGGGATAGTAGCAATAGATTTGGTTAGTCAGATGCACCCTTTCTCCCAGTGGTAAAAATATAAATACGATAACTCTGGAAAACCTCCCGGGTGAAATGCTCACCGATATCCGTGCGCTTGCGGATCATTATCTAATTGCGTTACCAAATATCAACAAGCATTTCTGGCGCCGTTGCCGGGGAGAAAGACGGTTTGCTGAGATAACTTTGAGTCTTGCTATTATCTTGTATTATACTTTTATACTTTTATTCTTTTATCTTTTTATTTTTAGCTTTATGGATAACTCAAATTCCATACCTATTATTAAATTCTTTGCACCTTCGGAGACCAGCCATAGACCATGGGAGTCAACACGTCCTGCCCCTAATTATGATCTGTGTCCGGAGTTGATTGCAATAGGTCAAAACCAACCTTTTCTATAGCCGAGGTCCTATCTTTTAATCAAAAGATAATGCACTTTTAGCTACACCTAGGGAATCTTTTAATCTTTCTATAAATTCTGGTTTAGACCTAGCCCTACAAGACCATGTTTTTTCTCGATATTTTCACATTGGTCTTAATCATATAACCTTTGGTAGAGTCCTTCTTTCTTTATCTATTAGTAAAGGAAGGTATGTCTTCATTCGTGGGCATCCTTCTTGTACTAGTCTTCATAGAAAAATCTTAGAGATAGAGAAGGAATCATCTCCCAGACGAGGAAAGGAAGTTTCAATAGCCGATTTCCAAACATTTCAAACCCATAATTCGGCTATGCACACCTTCCTTGAGCTTAATAAATTCTACTATGCTCTTTCTCTTAAACCTCCCGATAATCCTATGAATTTCTCTAGACATCCCATGCATAAGAAGGAGGATCGAGAAGAGCAACATCAATGGCTAGAGGGCATTAAAAATCCATATGCTATCACCATTGAATGGATAGATAAAACAAACTTGAGAGACAATCCTAGAGGAATTTTAAGCATTCATGAAGAATCATCCTTGGAGTTTGAGAATGAGAGAAACAACAGTGAGCATGGAAGTTATTTCATAAATACCTCACCAAGTCCATGTTCATATGCAACATCTCCCCAATCAATTAGTCTCTCCAACATTACCACATTTGAGATCTCCAACCCTCTCTTCTTTTCTATTTATAAAAACTTTAAAAGAGCGGTTGTCGATGCATATGTCTATAATAAATATTGCAGATCTCGCTGAGTTAATTGATGGTTTCCCAAGGATAAGCTTAGTGTCCTAAAACAAGCACTTCTAATTATTTGCAACATTGCCTTGTGTATTGAGCATATAAAGATAATTGTAGAAATATTCCTTTGGGTATTCTTGTCACTAACCTTTCCAGGATTGGAGCAAGAAGATCGGATGAATGACAAGCACAAGGTATGTCCAACCAACCATCACACAACATTGAATTAAATTCATCCAAACTTGAATTTTCCAAAATTCAAGCTTGGGGGAGTACTTTACATAAAAACATCCTTTGCCATGTTGCTACGTTGGTTGTCCCTACGTTTGAGAGATGCTCAATTTGTTATGTACTAATTACACTACTTCACCTCCACTTGAGTAGATCGCTATAAATGCTCTCATGCTACCTTTATTTGCTTTAGTATATGTCTAGGTTTGGAGTAGTTTCATTTGTCTCTTAAATCAAGCATGGTGCTTAGTTTAGGAATGATGATCTTACTTCCAAAGGATTTTTAAATTAAGCATGGTGCTTAGGTTAAAATGCCCTCCTAAATCAAATTAGACATGGTGTCTAGGTTGATTTTTGAGCCGATAGTATGCTATAGTAGATATGGGATATTTTGTTGGACTAACCCCTGCAGGAAAACTTTCAATATCAATTTGGGAAGTCCTGAGATACAAACTCATTGGAGATAAAGGAGACACATGAAGTTTAACAATTTACACAAGAAGGACATAGCTCATTCATCATAAAGAGATGATTCATGGAGGGTGCCACAAACACGATGCACAACCGCTAAGAAAGGAAAGCTTCCACAAGGTGATACTGTACCATCACTCTTCAAGTAAGGTAACATCTTAAGGTACTTATCACTTTTATAAGCTTCACCTTTGTCCTAGCATTCACATAAAATAAGGAGACAAACATGTATGATTTATAACTCCAGATTAACCAACTCAATTAATTCAGCATGTTTAGTCCTTTAATCTTTCTTCTTAGTACTACCTTCGTGATCCCACACTCCTAATCATTGCACATTCAATCTTTGGAAGATATAAACAAAACATAAATATAGATAGATTATCTTTCCATTAGGTTGAGCCATCTGATCTAACAAATGTTTTAAATGCTACACTCATGATCCATCAACTTTATCTTGCTCACTATGCTTAAGGTTAGAGAAGAACAAATACACTTTTGGTTCTGTTGGTGTTTTCCACCAACAGGGCCCATGCACTTGATCTCTGCCTTGTCTCTATGAGCAGGACACATTTTGAGAAACGTGAAGGCGTTTTACAACTCCCAGATTCCATCAAGTGAAGAACCGAGATCTACAAGCACAAACACAATGGAGATCAGGCGATAACTTTTCCAAAAGGAATATTGAAGAACCTTTGTGTCCGAGTTGGTACCTTATACGCTCCAGCAAACTTCGTGGTGATAGAGACTGGTAGTAAGGAGAGGGCACCCATCATCTTAGGGAGGCCATTCCTAAACACCAGAGCTGTCATCTACGCTAATGCTGCCAAGATCAGTCTCTTCATCAAGGGGAAGAAGGAGACTTTCCTTCAAGAACAAGAAGAACAAGCAAATGTGGACCGAGTCAGCTGAGGTGGTCACTACAGCTCAAGGACGTCAGGATCGTCGACTCAAGTCACCTTTCTTGATCAAGAAGGACGACCCTGGTGTGCCAAGCATTGAGTGCACAATCAACAATTACTCTTTTCAGAAGACACTCTACGACACCAGATCTGACGTCAACATAATAACTGCAGTCACTTCTCAGCTCCTGCATGGAACCATGCCCCTACAACCAATATATTCAGCTCCAAACAATTTTCAGGTCATTGACATGGGAGAAGACGAGTATGATCCATCCACCATCCTTGGAAGACCGTTCCTAAACTCTATCAAAGCCATTATCTATATTGGAACCGGAGAAGTCCACATGCACTTCCCCTCTGAGAAAGGTACGCCACTACTTTAATGATTATATAGTTGAAGATTCTAAGCAGGTCAGGACAAGAAGAAGACAACGCAACCGCAACCAGAGGAGGCAAATCATCAAGGACGGACAGGTAGACTACGAAGGAAAAGTGATAAGGACTGAAGACATACAACTTGAACAGAACTGTCCTGAGGAGACCGTAGCACCGAGTCAGGTGTGGAAAGAGAACATAGTTATACACAAAGAGGAGTCGCCACCAGAATCACCGACTACGCCACCTAGCAAATCCCAGGACGACTAAAAACACAAGGAGTCCCATTCGGAGGACTTAAAAACACCGAACGCCTTGCCAAGAGGTAAACTTGGTAGTTATCCTTTCCCTTTCAATTATTTCAAATAGTTTACTTAGTTAATCATGTTCGTATTATCCTAAAAAGAAAATAAAAATGTGAAAAACAGTAAGCCCCATGTGAGTACACGAGTGGCATAAAACCCATAAGTACATTCACTGTGGTGGCATAAAAATAAAATAAATATTTTTCTACTTTATGAAAACAAAAATATAAAAACAGGGAGTAATGATTATTAAGGAGTCTCAAGATAATAAAGGCTAGATATTTATGCTAACACTTAATCAGTTCCACAAGCTTTGTTGTCTATTTGAGCTCCACAGAATTTAAGAATCACGAAGACTAGCAGACGGAGGACATTCTAATTGCTGTCAGAATGTTGCTGACTTTCAAATACACCTCTGCCACCTGCTAGCTACATCAAGAGAAATTACGTGAAAATTCAGCTTGGGGGAGAGCACCCCCATTTACCTCGATAAGTATTTCTATCTATCTTCATACTTATATTATTTTAGAATATAAATACACATATCTATGAAAAACCAAATAAAGATTTTATGCTTATATATATTTTGCTTAGTGTGTTTAATAAATAAATAAAGTGGCTATGCTAATCAGTATCTAACTCAAGCATGGATATGATGAATAGTTGCTCTGCCTAATTTGCACATTTTAAGTTCTCTCTCAAGTTTAGACATAACTGTTATAATTTAAGGCTTGCTCTAGACCTAAACTTGTGGGATAAAAACTTGATCTGAAGTCTAAGTTGTTAACGGATACGATATGGGAAGGTTGAGCTGCTGTTTATCTGTTCCTAGAGATGCTAGAATTCTGGAGAATTTTATCTTTGAAAATCTTTAAAATGTTGCATGATGAGTTCCTGTATGATGAGAGTTTAAATTCCTACCACAGCCATATATACATGCTTGCTAGACTTTGAGCCACATATTTACTTTTTACTGCTTATGAGCATTGAGTGTGGTCAAGGTGTGTAGACCCTTAGGAGCTTGTCATGTGGTTAAAATCAAGATTCACTTGCACGTTCACTCATACATGCTACTTCTACTCTGGAAGTACCATCCACATACATCCACTCATTTCCATCTCCACATTCACCCAAAAATTATTCTACTCCTAATCCGGGAGAGAATAGCCAAAAATATTTTCCTATCCCTGTTATTCCCTGTGAAATAAATGCTCAAGTAATCTTGGTTACCACCACTTGCTATATTATTTCAGGAGATGAGTGCTCTAAAAAAAAGAGAGAAAAAAAAATATATACGAGGAAATAAAAAGGGGCAAGTGCCAGGAACCTCGAAGAAAAGAAAAAGTGAGACGAGAGGTAAAAATGGACAAGTGTCCGACAGTAGAATTAGGGGTACAAGATACCCACCTGAGAGGAAAGAAAAAGAAAATATAGAGCATCTCATTCTCCTCATAAGGTTTCAAAAGCAAGGAAGGTAGGTATCCCCTCAAAGAGCAAAGTAGAATTAGACTTCCACCACCATTGTTATCACCATCATCACCATACACCATTCATTCGCCACACATGCACATCTTGATTTGGCTTATTGATTTGTTTCTTTGGATCCATGGTTTGACTATGCAATAAATGTCTTGTAAGTATGTATACTTTATCTCCCACCTATAAGCTCCAGATATTAAAGCCTTATTAGAGTAGGGTGAGAGAGAAGACAATGTCACTATGCTTCATACCACAAATACTACATATCTTGAGAGAAGGCATATACCATCACTGCCTTGGTAAGGATTCAAATACCACAAAAGAGAGACCTGAGAGAATCATACAAGGAATTTCTGAGTTTTATTTGAAAATCTGCAAAAACTCTAGAGCTATAGCTGATCAAGAATAAGAGACATGGCACTTGGCTAGACTGTTCTATCTTTTAACCATTCAAGACAGAAGTGACGGTTAAAAGTCCTATGGTGTAGGTAAAGTAAGTAAGTTTTAAGTCTTAACAGTTTAGTTTATTCTAACTCAGAGATGAGATCTTGCTTGAATGCGTGTGTACTTTTAAGAAATGAAACCACTGCAGAAACTCTCGAGTTCATCCTTGCTCAGGGACGAGCAAGAGGTAAGCTTGGGGGAGTTTGTTGACGGTCCTTAAGTATCAAATTTAATTATCAAATAAACAAAGAAAAGGATCCAAATGAAATCAACATCTAGACTTAGGGTTTTATCTGACAGAATTCCACGAGTTTTGGTGTTTGTCTATTTCTGCAGGGGGTTATCAGGAAATAAGGAAGAAAGGCCCACATGTCGGGATTACATAGAGATATCAACCCACCGCGCAATTTTCTACCATCTAGAAGACTCCAGAAGCCACGGGAAGGAATCGGAGCCCGAAAGGGGCCAGGCCCAGGGCGCCCGCCCACCTCTGGACCCCATTCCGGACTCTCTTCGCACACGATGTTCCACCGACCTATTGGATCCAGAATAACATAGTACCACCTCGCCTATCGACCCAAAAACGCATAGAAGGGGAGGACTATATAAGCAAGGCCCCCCTAGCCCCTGGAGAAGACATGAAGAAATGATCATAGAGATTGAGGGGTGCCCTCGAAGGAAAACCTCTTCTCTAAATAATATTTCTTTTTAGGCTTAGCAACCAATGTAAAGTAGAAATAGATCTTCTAGTTTCTACTAGATTGAGAGAGATAGAGTGGAGGTGTGGATCGGAGGAAGGCCGGCCTGTCGGTGTCTACTCCGAGTTGTACCTGCGGGATCAAGTCTCCTAACCCAAGGCTTGCTTCTAAGATTCTTCAGTAATTCGACTTCTAATACTAGTAAGTTCTTGTTTTATTGTTCTTTGGTTTATGAGTTTACTTTAATCCTCTTCCGGTTGAGTATTAGAGTAATCACTTGCTAGCGTAAACGTGGTGTTTAGGCTAGGGTACTCATAGATATCCCCTTACTAGCTGGACCGTGGTAGTAGCGAGGAACGTGACATTTCTGAGTTACCTTTGCAGATCACATCTCGTTAGCAGGACGGGTAGGTTTATAGGTGCGGGTCGAACATCCTTTGTGTTGTCTAGATTCCGTGAGCCTCCCCAATAGAACAGTAGATCATCCTTACCAAGGTTAGAACGAGACTACGGTTGCAGTCTTCTCTATACATCACTCACATCGAGAGACATTCTTTGTAGCCTAAAGGGATAGTAGCAATAGATTTGGTTAGTCAGATGCACACTTTCTCCCAGTGGTAAAAATATAAATACGATAACTCTGGAAAACCTCCCGGGTGAAATGCTCACCGATATTCGTGCGCTTGCGGATCATTTTCTAATTGTGTTACCAAATATCAACACTGTCCATGCGACCGCGGGCGCCGTGGCGAGCTGTAGGACACGCTGAGGACTAACGAGCGGGGCCAACGGCGACGTACGGACGCCACGGGTCCAGACACGCGGCGTCACTAGCGAGCTCCCCCTGTCTGACGGCGACTTCAATCAGTTCCCAAACCCGACTGAAACTCAATTTTGCACGATGATTATCTCCTAAACCACTCGATGATTTTGCTGGCTAATTGCTCTATGCTGGAGAGCTACATGAGTACTCCAACATTGCTTACAAGATCATAGTTTGATTCGGCCTAGAATTCAAACTGGAGGATGAACAATACCCCCTCGAGCAAACTGCAGTGATTCCAGACTTAGAAAATTTTCTAAGTGTTGGAAACAGCCCCAAATCTGCCTTGTGGGTCAATTTTGAGTTATTTGTGATCATTTTCATGAGATGGCCATAAAACAACTTTTGTTCCTTATAAAATTTGCTACAACTTTTCTGTAGAAAGTTTTGACATGGAAACATTTTATGAAACACTTTTTAAAATCCTAAGCAAAAGAGGTTTCTAGGGCCTATTTGTATAAGTATGACTTAAGTGATTATTTTGGAGAAGTGATCAACATGAACATTGTTCCCAAGGTTAAGTTAAACATAGATAAACTAATTACCAAGACATAGAGAATAAACACAAGCATGGTTCACTCAAACATAAGCATAGGAAGCCTATTTAAGCAATTTAGATCACATATTTGCATAGAATGACATGGCTCAAGATAGATGATGATCATGATATGCTTTGAGTAGATGATCATGCTCATGCTATGCACATGATTAATGAAACCATAACACTAGGGTGTTACAGCCCTCCCCCCTTACAAAAATCTCGTCCAGAGATTTGAAAGCTTACTGATTTTCGAAGAATGTTTTGTAAACTTCTTTTAAATAATCCTCCGTCTCCCAAGTGGCATCTTCTTCCCCATGGTTACTCCACAACAGTTTGTAGAATTTAACCACACGATTACGAGTCTCCCGTTCCTTACGATCAAGAACCACTACATGTGTTTCTTCATACACCAAGTCTGACTTCAACTTGATATCTCGAACTTCCACTCGTTCCTCCGGTACACGAAGGCACTTCTTTAATTGTGATACGTGTAAGACAGGGAAAATAGCTCGAAGCACAACTGGGAGTTGAACTTTGTACGCCACATTCCCTTTCTTTTCGAGAATCAAATAAGGTCCCACATAACAAGGTGCAAGCTTTCGCTTAACTCCGAACCTTTGTACACCCTTCATCGGAGACACCTTGATATACACATGGTCACCAACTGAAAACTCAATCGTCTTCCTTCTTTTGTCGGCATAACTTTTCTGACGAGCTTGATCAGCTTCCAGATGTTGCTGGATGGTACGGACTTGCTGCTCTGCTTCGTTCATGAAATTGATGCCATAATACCTTCGCTCTCCGGCTTCTACCCAATTCAACGGAGTTCGACACCTTCGACCATATAGGGCTTCAAATGGAGCCATCTTGATACTCTCCTGATAACTATTGTTGTAAGAGAACTCAGCTAATGGCAACCACTTAACCTAAGAACCTTTTGAAGAGAGAGCACATGCCCTCAACATATCTTCTAGGATTTGGTTAACACGTTCAGTTTGACCTGCTGTTTGGGGATGATAAGCAGAGCTACGGACTAAATGAGTACCAATCTGCTCATGCAGACACTCCCAAAAACGAGCAGTGAACTGTGGTCCACGATCTGATACAATAGTTCGAGGCACACCATACTGACGAACAATTTGCTCGAAATACAACTCTGCTTATTGATGTGGACGATATTCAGTTCGAACTGGAATAAATCGAGCAACCTTGGTCAAACGATCTACAATCACCCAGATGGAGTCGTAACCTTTAACAGAAGTTGGGAATCCAACGATGAAATCCATGCTTACTTCTTCCCATTTCCAACCAAAAATTGACAAGGGTTGAAGCAAACTAGCTTTCATGTGAACAGCCTTCACACGACAAACAATTGTCACAACGAGCGACAAAAGCAGCGATCTCCTTTTTCATCTTTGTCCACCAAAACAGGGGTTTTAGATCCTGATACATCTTGCTACTACCAGGATGGATAGACAATTTGGATGAATGAGCTTCAGACAAGATCTGATTTCGTAGCTCACGGTCTTTTGGGACCACTAGTCGATCTTTGAACCAAAGAATTCCGTTCTCATCAACCCGGAAATGCTTGGTTTCTTCTTCCTTCATTTTCCTCTTTATAGGGTGGATACCTACATCTGTTTGCTGCAATTCGATGACTCGATTGCGAAGAGTACTCTCTAGAGAAATCTGGTTGAGCACAAGTGGATGCATAAGATGTGACAACAACGGATCTTCCACTTGGATTGAGTGACGGTGCGCTTTCCGACTCAAAGCATCCGCAACCACGTTTGCCTTGCCCGGATGATAGTGCACTTGTAGATTATAATCTTTAATAAACTCAAGCCACCTTCGCTACCGCATGTTCAGTTCAGGTTGAGTGAAGATATACTTGAGGCTCTTATGATCAGTGTAGGTATTACACAGATTACCCAGCAAATAATGCCTCCAGATTTTCAAAGCATGAACAACTGCCGCCAATTCTAAGTCATGAGTAGGGTAATTGACCTCATGCTTTCGAAGTTGGCGCGAGTCATACGCGATAACGCGACCTCCCTGCATCAACACGCAGCCTAGACCGATGCTTGACGCGTCACAAAAGACATCGAAGGGCTTTTCGATATCAGGTTGAGCTAGGACAGGAGCTGATGTCAGCAATGTCCTCAACTTGTGGAATGCCTCTTCACACTCAGGCGTCCACACAAACTTCTCATCTTTCGGAAGTAGCCAAGTCATAGGCTTGGATATTTTTGAGAATTCGGGAATGAATCGACGGTAATAGCCAGCCAAACCAAGAAAACTCCGAACCTCGTGAATCGAAGTTGGAACTTTCCAATCCAGCACTTCTTGCACCTTAGCCGGATCCACCGATATGCCTTCTTCAGATAAAACATGGCACAAGAAAGGTACTTTCTTCAGCCAAAACTCGCATTTGCTAAACTTGGCATAAAGCTGATGTTCGCGCAAACGCGACAACACTATACTCAGATGCTCTGCATGCTCCTCTTCATTGCCGGAGTATACCAAGATATCATCAATGAAGACCACCACAAACTTGTCCAATTCGGGCATGAACACCGAATTCATGAGATACATGAAGTGAGCAGGTGCATTTGTAAGACCGAAGGACATGACGAGATACTCATACAACCCATACCTCGTCGAGAAAGCTGTCTTAGGTACATCCTCAGGACGGATCTTGATCTGATGGTACCCAGATCGCAAATCGATCTTGGAGAATACCTTGGCTTTAGACAACTGATCAAACAAGATATCAATGCGAGGAAGAGGGTATTTATTCTTGATGGTCACCGCATTTAGGGGACGATAGTCCACACACATGCGCAAAGATTGATCCTTCTTCTTCACAAAGATAGCCGGACACCCCCATGGAGAAGAACTAGGACGGATAAGACCCTTCTTCAACAACTCATTTAGTTGGGTCTTAAGCTCAGCTAGCTCATTTGGCGGCATTCTATAAGGTCTTCTAGAGATAGGAGCGGTACCTGGAATCAACTCAATTTTGAACTCCACATCCCGATCTGGAGGAAGCCCGGGCAAATCATCAGGAAATACATCCGTGAACTCACACACCACCGGAATGTCCTGAATAGCCTTAGGTGTAACTGCATTCACAGTGCTACGGATTTGAATATCACGAGGGAGTTGCACTAGAAATGCCTCCTTGGTATTTGGGTCTTTCAACATCACTACACGAGTGGTGGTGTCGATAAGAACTCCGTTGCCACTCATCCACTTCATCCCTAGAATTACATCTATGCCCACACCGGGTAGAACAACCAAATCAGCAAGAAACTGACGGCCTCCTATTTCTAGAGTTGCCCCCAAAACCACTTGATTGGTGGAAATATCATTTCCCGCAGTACTAATACAATAACTGCCCTTATCAAGTGTAACTGCCTTGATATTATGCTTAGACACAAATTCAGAACTCACAAAAGAATGCGATGCTCCTGAATCAAAAAGCACAAGTGCGTCACATTGGTTAACCAGAAACTTACCTGCCGTGACTACCTCACCAGCAGGGATTGCCTCCACGGTTGTGTAGTGAACACGCCCCTGGCGGACGTTCCCCTGGTTGACTTTCTTCGGCGGGTAAGGACAGTTGTTCTGCCAATGCCCGGTCTGATTGCAGTTCCAGCACGGACGGTTGGCAGGTGGAGTCTTAGCATAATTGGGACCCGTGTTGCCCCTAGGAAGAGCAATAGAGTACCCCTTGCGGAAACCCGTCTTCGCCTGATTCTTCTTCACCGGAGGGCGATACCGCTGGTTAGGCGTTGGAGCACAGAACGGTGGCTTAGCTGCCACTGGAGCCTTGGACTGAGATGACCCTGCCCCAGCCTCAAAAGCCCTCATGCGAGTCTTGGTCATAGTGTACACAGTGTTATAGTTCTCTTGAGTGAGAGCATCACTAACAAACTCATTGAAAGTTGCACACTTAGTGCGGCCCATAGTCTTCAGCAACTTGGGGCCCAAACCCCGCTTGAAACTAGCAATCTTTTTCGCCTCAGTGTTCACAAACTCAGGAGCATACCTAGACAAATGATTGAAAGCATGCAAATACTCCTTCATAGTTTTGTTGCCCTAAGTCAACTGCATAAACTCAGTATGCTTCATCTCCATGACACCAGGAGGAATGAAATGCCCTTTAAAAGCATCACGGAAAAGATTCCAGTTAAGCACAGTGTCGGCTGGAAGATCTTCCCGATATTGATTCCACCAGATGCCTGCCGGACCTTGCTGTT
Source organism: Sorghum bicolor (assembly GCF_000003195.3). Taxonomy (NCBI): domain Eukaryota; kingdom Viridiplantae; phylum Streptophyta; class Magnoliopsida; order Poales; family Poaceae; genus Sorghum; species Sorghum bicolor. The sequence continues at coordinate 32,207,793 of NC_012874.2, forward strand.
GATGAGCTGCATACTCTGCCTTCAAACCTTCCGTCAACCGAAGCAAGCGGAACTTTTGTTCCACCGTGTTCAGCCATTCCTCAGCTTGAAGGGGTTCTTCAGCTTCTCTGAAAGGTGGGGGCTTTGTATCCATGAAGTCCTTGAAGCTACTGTACTGGTTAGGAGCTGGCCCTTCATGTGCATGACGACCACCTTGATTGGCCATCCGATTGATGGTCTCAGTGAGCATCCTCTGATTTTCCACCATCATTTGCATTAAGTCAGTAGGGTTTGGTGGTGGAGGAGGAGGGGGTGGATTCATGTTTGCACACTGTTCCGCACCTCGGGTGCCACGAGACATCTGTAAAGACATAGTCAGTGAGCATTGATGATGACAAGATTTGCCGCAGAAGAACTTATATTTATGCCTGAAAGTATTCGAGAGAATAGCTTTACAGAAAAGGCACAATAATTCAATTCCACAAAACAACATCACCAATCCAACACATGACAGAGATATCCACAATATGCACCACAACGGAAAACATCATCATAACATAACGAACATGTTAAGATTACACATTGGGTCCACAAAGTTATTACACCATCCCAGTACATGCCATGAGTCAAGGTCAAAGTTCCGAATTACAACATGGTTACAAAAGCATCACCGCTAGCTGCCAGACTACAAAAGATCCCCATATAACACTACCCACTACTCCCTACACTCCAGGCTCGTCATCCGAGTCAGCATCGAAGATCGCCTCTCCATCCTCGTCGCTAACCGGCTCAAGCTCCTCGTCCTCCACATCCTCGTGCAAAGGTGGTGCAGCCGCTGCTGGTCCATCGACCTCCATACCATCATCATCGGCCACAAGCACCTGAGGTCCCACCTCTGGATACACGGGTATAGGGCGAGGAATAGGGTGTAGCAAGTTGTTGATATGGTGAATCTCCACAAGACCAGCCTCAATCTGATCCTGCAGATAGTTCTCCCGCTCAAGCAACTGAACCCGGTGCATCTCCCATGCCCGGCGCCTGTTCTCCGACACGCGGAGTGCAGTGTCCCTCTCACGAGTGATCTGCACCAAGCGCTCCTGTATGGTCTCCCTCTCTCTAGCTAACTGACTCAGCTAATCCTGCTTATGATCTCTCTCTCTAATGGCCTTCACCCACTGCTGCCTACGGTACTCCGCGATGCCTTCCCAGTCATTGCGGTCCTTCTGAGCTTGCTCCAGGAGTCTAGCTTGCTTGCGAAACTTGCGAGCACACTTTTCAGCCTTCCGTTGCATCTCCTGAGCCTGGCGAACAGCCACCATCACCTGTGCATAGGTGTCCTCTCGCTGACTGATCAGCTTGAGCACAGCCATCATAGCACTCATAGCAGGACTAGAACTCTCAGCTCTCTCTCCCCTGCCTCGAACCAAAGCACAACCATCAACCTGTTTCCACTCCGCTGCTGCTGGGTTAGCACGGGGAATGGAGGCCGCTGCTCCTCCCATCAGCTCATCACCACACCTCTGACAGATATCGAGCAGGATAGTCTGGGCTGCAACCTGAGCTGCCTCCCAAGGAGTCTGCCCATCTGAGCTACAAGTCCATCCTGTCCATGCAGGCTTGTCCCCATGTCGAGGGACAACTCCCTGCACAGCAAATCACTGTATCCCTCCAGTGCTCTCCAACTCCCACCAAGAATACTGAGGTGGCTCAGTATATCTGACAGTCTGTAACACTCTCCAGAGCAGGGTAGGAGTGCCAAACTCGCTCAAGAAAGTGTCACTGGGACGGGGTGAAGCGGGTGCGTCCATCTGTGGAAAGGAATAGGAATACCATGGGTAAAAGAGGATTAGTTTAAGCAACATTTATTTAATTAAAAGGGATGAAATTGTAAGGGAAGGAGTACACAGAATGTATGTATGAATGCGACATGATGCATGCACGAACCGTACGTCCTCACAAACTTAGAAAATTAATATTCTAACGGATATACGGTGGCATACATTCGTCTCTCGATACGATAACTATCGATTTACACGTGCGCTGTTAGAGTACCTGCAGAAAACTTCATTTCAGCCCAACAGTTCCCAATATATCACTCAAGAAAGTAGTAAACTAAGTGCACATTGCTTGGGCATGCCCAACATGCACAAACAATGACACCACAGCTACCCGAGAAATTAAATACTCCCCAATTAAGTTTCTTTCGTGGTTCCATGGTTTTGACATGTAACCACTCCAGAAAACCACCGCGAACACTCCCCTAGACCGCCGTTTGGACGATCATGCTCTCACAGCTCACACTAACCAGAGCGTAGGTGCGACGTTGCATAATTTAAAACTAGCGACTTATGTTGCTACTTCACATATGAAGGCTACCTCCACCATTAGACCACAGGGTAGCATAGTGCGGTCATCACACATCCATACCTGAGTACTGCCGGAGATGCATAAATAAAATCCCCCCAAGTCAGTACTTAAAATAGCCACCTATAGTCCTTATGTGGGCAACGAGGATTCGACCACTGGCATAACTTAAATATTGATTTGCACCATTTTATTTACAAACTCTTTTGTTTTTAAATACACAAATGCTGCATTTATAATGCTGAACTTGCTCCGATACCAGCTGTCACAAAACCGACCAAATTATAAGAGTTCAAGTGTAGAAACTGTAACACCCTAGGTGTTTGTCACTTGCTAAGTACTAGGTTTGAGTTCAAACATGACAAGTTCAATGGTAATAAAGAGGTCAAAGTCAATCTATGAAAGTAAACCCCAACTTGGGCTTGGTGGATGCAACCTTGCTTGCATATATGCCTTTTTAAAAGGTATGCTTTGATGATGCTAATGGAACCTTTTTCATGTGTCCTATATCCATCCCAATCTATGTTGGTCTCTGGAAAGGTTTGGTTAAGTTTGGAATCAAGAAGTCACATGAAATGATAAGTTATATCATTGTTGGAATGACTCTATTAAGGAAATGGAATCATGGGTCATGAACCAACCCTTGCAAACTTGCTCATATGACTCTTGATGAATTATACAACAAAAGTCATGAAGGGTTCATGTTGAGCTTATGTCAAGAAAATGCTTCAATTGGCCTAAAATCCTATTTGGAGCTTTATCGGGTTACTGCTTTGACCAAAGTGAAAGATTGACTTCTGTTGCAGTTATGAGGTTTGACCCTAAATGAAAGTTGTAGTTTTGCTTGTGTGGAAGAAACTTTATTCAAGGGTCAAGAACCAAATCAGTATGTAATTAGTTCAAACAGAGGCTCCAAGTTCGAATCAGCTGCTGCTTTTTAGCCCTGAGAAAGAATAGTCCCGGAAAGTGACAGCAGCAAGTTAGCTTCTTTGTGACATTATATTATCCAAATTCATATAGTAACACAGTTGGATTCCTTAATATGAGTTGGAGTACTCTTCTTGATGAAAGCAATGGATCAAGTATCATCAAATTTGGAGTTCATTTGGATATCTGAAAATAGCTCCCAAAACAGCAAAAGGTTATTTTATTGCTAAACGGACGTATACCCGTTGGCATGCCGCGTTCTCGTGTTTTTGTTAACCAACTAAAGTTGGTCCAAGAATAAAAGTGGTGGACAATTACTTGGAGAAGGTCATGTAAAAAGTTGCATCAAGTTTGACATGGTTTGGATCACCAATTCTTGGTTTTGCTAATCACCGTTAATACGTTTACACTTGTGACTTGGCATCTAATTATCTCTTAATCTGTTGGTCTAATGATCTTGGTGTTTTAACCAAAGTTGTAGTGCACGACGTGGTGAGCAAACTTCGTATTTGGCCCAAGGTCCATTTCGGCCCAGAAGTGGCTCAAACCGGCGTCCCACCTTGGCTACTTTCATGCCCGCCACCTGTTTGACGAAATGCTTCAGTGGGCGACGCGTGGCGAGCACGTGGCTGCCATGCCCGAGTGCGTGCCCCTCCTCCTCTGCTGCTCGCCCAGGAACCCCCATGCCAGCCTGTTGAAGTGGAGAGGCACCCCAACGCCTTCCTCATCCCTCTCCACCCTCGGCTCGCTCTCTCCCTCGCTCTATGTGGACTCCAGAGCAGAGGCACCATGGCCACCACTGGAGCTCTCTCCTTCCTCACGGTCTCACCGCTCCAGTGCTTTTCCACCTTTGCTGGCTGCACCCTAGTCATCCGCACGGAGCGCCGCTCTTTCCATGATCTTTTTTCAGGTGTCGCTCATGGCTTTTGGTCCTGGTCGACAGAGCAGCCGGTGCTGCTGGTGATGGCTCCATGGCCAGGCCGTCTGCGAGTGGCTCGGGCCAAGCTACGTGGTGTGGAGGATGCGGGCAAGCCTCCTGGTGCTTTCCCACTCCTCCATCGTCGCCGACGAGGCGTCAGCCGGCCGGAGCAGAAACCTCCGGCGAGCTCCTCTGTTTTTTGGCGACCAGGGACCTCGGGTTGAAATAAGAAACAACTCAGGGTTCCAGATGCGAAGCCAAGACTCATAGTGCATCTGGACTGCGGTTGATTTCGAGAAAGTCCAGGGTTCCTGAAGCAAAAGTGTTTTCTTTTATCTTTTCTTTATGCAGATTTCTGGATGAATTTTGGAAATGCATAGTAATTCATAGAAAAGTCGTAAAATAGCAAATGTGGACTTTTTGGAATCCTTGTGAAATTCTATATGCAGTAGATCTATAATATGGCGTGGTTTAGTTTGAAGTTTTAGTCGTAAAAATAGATTTATGCAGTTAGGTTTTAACTGCTTGTTAGATTTGTCTTTTTCATAACTGCTGTAGTATGGCTCAAAGAAATGTGGAACTATTGTGACATGCTTTCCATATGATAATTGATGTCTGATAAATGTTTCATGAATTTAGGAATGGTAGATTAAGAGTTATAAAAATAACAAATGTCGTGTGTTGCTTTGCTCCTATTCTGAGTGGATCTGCATTTTTGTATTGTTTGGCTCAGTTAAGTTGTGAATCTTGCCTAGATGAAAATATATAAGTTTTAGTACTTTTCATACGCTTTCCAAAAAGATAAATAGCACAATTTTTGGTCATGCACATGTTTATTTATAGTGGTTTAAATTACTGTTCCAGTTTCTGTCTAAACCCAGACAGGGTTGCATTCTTTGTAATGTACGACCTTGTTAGTTGTAGATTTAGCTCTAGATGTTTATAACAAAGTTGTTCACAATTTTGTAAGCTTTCTAGAAAGTACACAACCATAAATTATGGACATGTGAACCTCAAGTTAGAGCTGTTTAATGTAGCATGACAGATTCTGTCTATGTTTTAGACAGAGATGTCCTTATGGGATTAATTGACCTTGTTAATTCTAGATTAATATTTAGATGATAATAAGAAAGTTGTAGGTAACTTTATAAGCTTTCCAAAAATATATGAATCATGTTGGCTGGAGGTCTACAACTCCAGTTATGCTGCTTTGAATTGTCTATCAGTTTTCTGTTTGTAATTGTACCTCTACTGTTTGGACAGCATGAGCAGTTTTATTTATGCAACTAATTCCATGATATAAATGATGTTTGCTGTGCAACTTGTCTATATAAAAGATGTAGATAATTTATTAACATATCTTGTGGTAAAGTTGCATATCATTTGGCTAAGTGGTTTATGAGTTACAGTAGTATGAAGTCCGTCCCTTGAAATGCTTGTTCTCTGTAAGTTCCTGGACCAGATTATATGGTCATGCATGTTTGACTTGGTTAACTTGTTAATCATGCTAATATGATTAAAGATGAATTGTAGATAATTTGATAATCTTTCCAGAATGTCCTATTGCATAGTTTTTGGAGTTGTGTAACTCCAGTTATGATTTATTTACTGAGTTGTTGCATGTATGTCCAGAATTGCTGAAATACATGAATGCTTGATTGCTTTACTTTGTGTGATCTAAGTATGATTCATGTCTTTAATGGTGATTTAAGTAATACACTTGTAAACTTGTTAAACTTGTGTCATGATTGATATATTTTCTCTATATAATTGGTTGTGTGATGTTAGCTAAATAACTTTAGATGCCTGTGTCTTGCATACTTTTATGTCATGCATGTTGTGCTATTATTCTTTATATTCATGCACTTGCATGTTGCATCTCATCTAGGTGCGCTAGATGAATCACGTGAAGGTCTTGCTGTGGGAACAAATCCGAAGACGGTGTTGGACGGACCCACCCCGAAGGTGGAAGGACTAAGCAAGCGTTGTGACCTTAGATGTCACCAAGACGGAGCAACTAACTGAACTGACTCAGTGTTGATCCCAGGCAAGCCCCGGAGCATTATAAGTCTCCTACTACTTTTGAATGCAATTGAGAATATATGTTATATATGTATTGTTGCATTAAGTATAGGAGTTGGGTGAAACCCTTGCTGCATATATCACTCCTTGTCCAGCAAATATACCTATAACCTTATGTAGATTCAGGATCGAATCTAAATGCTTAGCTATGCTTAGATCGGTAGAAGCCAGGTGATCTCCTGTCACCTGAGCCAGATAGGTGGACACCTGAAAAGGTTGGCTATATATGCTATCATGGAAATAACCAAGTGATGAGGATGAATAATTGGAGACCGGGCGGGACGATGATAGAGAAGTAACAAGACATGGAGGTCTTGGGTGCCTATCTATCCCCGCCTGTGTCGATTAAGGACCGATCGTTGACGGCCCTCTTGTCATGTTGAACGCATGCCCCACACTTAGCTGGAAGGATAAGTCGTTCCGACCGCGAAGCCTGAGCACTATCCGGGCCGGGAATCGGCCCGATGTACGCGCTGTATTGGTGATGGCTGAGGAGAACGACGAGGGCGCGGCGCGCAACCTTGGTATACCTTGGATACCTCGGTCGCCGGAACGGTCCTCGGGTACGGGCGGTGCCTGTCGAACCCGCGAATTGGTCCTGGATAGTGCAATACGGTGATCTGTAGCTCACTTGATCAGTGAGTGTGGTTTGTGTGGGGAATAAACTCGCCAGCTGGTTAGAAATCGATTCGAATCGCCATCGCTCCTGGATAGTGAGCACTTGACTTGAGCTTTGTCATCGTAGTAATGTTTATGGAACACTTGGATGGTTATGGTTTGATGATGATGTTGGAAATGCCACATCAAATATGGGTACTATGGTTGTATCTTAATCAAGTGATTGCTTTAGTACAGGTGCTAATCTAGATGACAAGTTAATGATTATTAACTTGAGCTAAATACCTGAAAGGTTACTTAGTTGCAACTTAAGCTTTTTATGCAAAAAGTGTTGTCAAGCTAGCTCCACCAATAAAGCCTTGCATACTCCTTGGTGTCATATTATTTCTGGTTTATGACGGGTAAGTCTAGGTTAGTACCTTCTCGTACTCAGGGTTTGTTCCCACTTGTTGCAGGTTGTGATGTATCATGGCTACTGCAAGAGTTGGATGACTCCTACCATATTAGAGGAGTAAGATCATGGGCATGATCCTTCTTAGTTACCTCATCTATGTTGCTTTTGTTGGAGTTGACCTGGATACTGGCATGTATTTGAAATAAGGGCAATATTAGTTTCAAATTACTTTACTTCCGCTACTTTTCAACTCAAGTTGTAATAACTATCTTGAACTCCGATGTATATCAAACAACTTGTGAAATGGATGTAACATGTGACTTGTTATGTTGAATCACTACGATCTTGGCTTGTATGATGGTGGGTTTGAAATCCCTCGTGATTTCACGGACTTCCGGGTTTATGAGAGTTCGATTATGTTAAAGCAACTGCTTTGGCGGGAGTTTTTCATAGTTGATCTCTTGTAAATTGGGCGGTTCTGTTACAGAAACGATCGACAAGCAATCAAGTTTCCAAACTTGAGCCCATATAATCCTGGTAGTCAACTGAAATCACGAAGGATTTCAAACCAACTCGTAACAAACCAAGATCGTAATAGTTCAACATAAACACAACAAATGTTACATAGTCATTCATTGCCGTCGAAGCGGCACCACATCGGAGTATTAAGTTATTACAATACTTGTTCGAAGTAGCGGAAGAAAAATAGTTACACACACTTTCCAAAGTTCAGTCCATAAGTTCGAGTTACTGCCAGAGTCTACATCATCCTTCCAAAAGCAACAGGTACGAGTTTGTTAGAGAACCGTGCCCAACGGTTAGTCCTCATCCCCAGCAGGATGGAGACAGGTCTTGCAGAAGCCGTCATAAAAGATGTCATCTGCAACAGGTGGGAATAAACCCTGAGTACGAGAATGTACTCAGCTAGACTTGCCCGTCTAGTAAAACATAAAAGACACCAAGGATCATGCAAGGCTAATATATAAAAGTAGAGCTGGTTGACTCAATATTTTGCCAAAAGCCTTTATTATAACTAACCTATTGTAAGAGCTTCATATTTACTTATCATTAGCCTACCGCTAGATTAGCACCTGTACTATAACACATCACTTGATTATTACAAACAATAACAACCATATCAAATTCATCATATGTTCTTCCTTGCTATCATCATTATCATTAACCAAGTTCATTAGTGAATGCTACGTTTGCCGCTGCTCTGTCAAGTTCTCACTGACCGGGAGAGACGGCGATTCGAATCGAATTCTTATCCAGCTGGAGGGTTATTCCTAGCACTCACCCAAGCATCCCCCGTCGGAGAGACAACGGGTCACCTTTGGTACAACTCAGGAATCGCGGCTCCGATCAGCGCCGCACTCCCAGGGCTACCACTTTGCCAGGGAGGTCAGGAATTTTAACTCACCTGCCTTTAGGCTTACGCCAATGGTCTTCCGCACACCGCACTTCCTCCGGTAGTGCGCACTTTATACTTGCCGGTCTTCCGGCCTGAGTCATACTACTCGGCTTCGCGGTCGGAACGAGTTATCCGGCCAACTAAGTGTTAGGCATGCGTTCAACATGACAAGAGGACGTACAACGATCGGTCCTTAGCTGCCACAGACAGAGTTACTACAACCTTGCAAAACTCCGCCCGGCTTAAGTCAAATTAATCAGGTTCCATCCACGATAGCATATATAGTCCATCGTGATCCGACACAACCCTATATCACGCAGGTGACAGGAAATCACCTGACTTCTACCGGTTAAGCATGGCTAAGATGCTACTCAATCATAACTCTATAACCCAGGTGTGGTGAGTTATCTGGACAAGGATGGAGTAAAATGCAGCAAAGGTTTCATCACAATTCCTATACTTAATGCATCAATAGATATAACATATTAAATAAACTTTCGAAAGTAAAGGGAGGCTTAGAATGCTCCGGGGCTTGCCTTTCACGAACGAGGCTGGCTCGTGGTTCGGGCACTCAACTTCTTCTTCGGGCTCCTCGAGTCCGACTTGCTGGACCTCCACCTCCTGGCTGCCCTCCTGGCCTTCAGGGTTCACTTGCAGATCCAAGGAGGCTGCCCTCTTAGCTACCCACTGGACACTCATATACAGAGCAATAGATATAACAAGTTCACACAAGTTAACAAGTTAACTTAGCCCAAAACCTAACATGATAGCTTATAACAGCAAGCATCAAACAGCAGGATTAGCTCAGCAAACAGATCATAACTATTGCCACAAAGATCCAACAAACTTAAGTGAGGACATTCTGGAAAGCTTATGAAATTGTCTACAAATCATCTTTAAACATCACAGCAAGATTCATATATTAAACAAGTCATTTAAACAAAGATCCAGGTTCTGTCCCAGAAAAACAGAGAACACCTATTTCTGGAACCTAACTTGGAAAGATCATAACTTCAAAACTACTGGACCAAATGATCCCAAATTTAAACCACAGCTAGTTCAATAAGTTTACAACAACTTTGATTTAGACAAGTTTCCCAGAAAGCCAAGTTATCATTAAGCAAAAGTTAAATTACTCCCTTACTGTCCAGAACAGCCTTTAACCCTTTAATTAATTATTTGATGACATGACCAAAACATAAACCATGCCGACCACATGGCTTATGAGCACAAGCATACCATAAGACAACCAGAACACTAGATGATAACCCTCAAACATTTACTTAACAAGGCATTTATTAATTAATTCAAGAAAGGAGCATAATTACAAGATACTGGTCAAAGTGCTGAGAAAAATCTACAAAAATTACAGAAGCACAAGTATAGCATCAAAGCATCACCATATAAATTTCAGAGCAATTGCACATACCACATTAAAGATATGTATTTAACATATGACAAGGTGTTTATTTCATAAATTCAAAAACATGACTTATATGATGTCAAACAACAGATTTCAGATTATTTAAATATTGTGAATGTCATAAAAAAGTTTACCACCAAAGTAGAACACCAGCATAAGCACCAATTATTTTATATGATTTAACTAAAGAAACAAGCCAAATCCCAAACATAATTTACATAACAAAGCTGCAGTACTCCAAAAATAATGAAATATTTATCAAAGCACTCTAATACTACACATAGACTACCATAAAATTTTTAGAGCAAACTAAGCAGTATAACCAGAGATATGCATTTATCCATGAATAACAAGATTAAATCCTTAATAAATATTTTCCTAGAAAACATGGTTCATTTTATATTTTTATTAAAAACTAGCCATCTCAAGGAACACCACAAAATTGGTTTCACAATTTTTGGATCTCAGAAACAGGAGATATGATTTTAGCAAAAACAGCTCAGACCCTAATTTAAACAAAGGAGAAAGAGAGACTGACAGGGGGGACCCGCGAGTCAACAGACCCCACATGCCAGCGACCCGAGAGCAGAGGCGCGACATGACCACCGGAGATCTCGTCGACGGCGAGGTCTCGGCGACAACCAAGGGCACCATCGTGCTCCCCTCATCAGTCCGCATCGAGCGGTACCCGAAACCCTAACTCTACTGGACTCCAGGTACCTCGCCCTCGCGAATGGCGGCACGACGGTGGTGCGCGGCCGACCGCCGGCGTCTCTGACCGGAGACAGAGCAGAAGAGAATGCGGACGAGCAACAGCAAGACCTAGCGGAGCTTTTGGGACAAGAATGAGGAAGAATGGTGGACTACAGAGCCCTGGCCACGACGCCGGTGGCCATGGCGGAGCTCCGGCGAGGTATGCTCGCGACGGAGAAGGCAATGCAGGCTCACCGAGGCTCCACAGCCGCAGCCAACTTGACGACGGTGAAGTGGAGAGGCTGGCGGAGCGCTGGGCGGAGTGGCTTGGCCGGAGACATGGAGACACGCGTGCGCGAACTCGCCGAAGCAACGGTGGCGACGCGGAGACGACGACGCACGCGAGAGGGAGGGAACCGGGAGTGGAATGGCGCTGTCCACGCGACCGGGGGCGCCGTGGCGAGCTGTAGGACGCGCTGAGGACTGACGAGCGGGGCCAACGGCGACGTACGGACGCCACGGGTCCAGACACGCGGCGTCACCGGCGAGGTCCCCCTGTCTGACGGCGACTTGAATCAGTTCCCAAACCCGACTGAAACTCAATTTTGCACGATGATTATCTCCTAAACCACTCGATGATTTTGCTGGCTAATTGCTCTATGCTGGAGAGCTACATGAGTACTCCAACATTGCTTACAAGATCATAGTCTGATTCGGCCTAGAATTCAAACTGGAGGATGAACAATACCCCCTCGAGCAAACTGCAGTGATTCCAGACTTAGAAAATTTTTTAAGTGTTGGAAACAGCCCCAAATCTGCCTTGTGGGTCAATTTTGAGTTATTTGTGATCATTTTCATGAGATGGCCATAAAACAACTTTTGTTCTTATAAAATTTGCTATAACTTGGCTGTAGAAAGTTTTGACATGCAAACATTTTATGAAACACTTTTTAAAAGCCTAAGCAAAAGAGGTTTCTAGGGCCTATTTGTATATGTATGACTTAAGTGATTATTTTGGAGAAGTGATCAACATGAACATTGTTCCCAAGGTTAAGTTAAACATAGATAAACTAATTACCAAGACATAGAGCATAAACACAAGCATGGTTCACTCAAACATAAGCATAGGAAGCCTATTTAAGCAATTTAGATCACATATTTGCATAGAATGACATGGCTCAAGATAGATGATGATCATGATATGCTTTGAGTAGATGATGATGCTCATGCTATGCACATGATTAATGAAACCATAACACTGGGGTGTTACATCGACCCTATCATCGTCAACACCTAGCTCTCAAAGGTGTTGATGGACGGAGGCAGTAGCCTCAACATCATCTACCTCGAGACCCTCGACCTCCTGGGTATCAAGAGAGCACAGCTACAACCCAGCGCTGGTGGTTTCCATGGCATTGTGCCAGGGAAAAAAGCATTGCCAGTGGGTCGAATCGACCTACCGGTTTGTTTTGGCACAGTGGCAAACTTCAGGAAGGAAACCCTCACTTTCGAAGTGGTGGGTTTTCGAGGCACTTATCATGCTATCATCGGATGACTAGGGTATGCCAAGTTCATGGCGATCCATAACTACACTTACCTAAAGGTGAAAATGCCTAGGCCTAAGGGTTTCTTCACCGTCAGCTCCTCCTACGAGCACACTTACGAATGCGACGTCGAGTGCGTCGAGTATAGGGAAGCTATCGAGAGCTCCACCGAACTCGCCTCAAGGCTCGAGGCCCTCGCCGCTGAGGCTCCAGAGCCCAAACGTCATGTGGGCAGTTTTGAGCCAGCAGAGGGCATGAAGAAAATCCCACTCGACCCCAAAGGCTCTGACGACAAGGTGCTGACGATCAGCGCCAACCTCGACCCCAAATAAGAAGCCGTGCTCGTCGACTTTCTCCGTGCGAACGCTGATATTTTTGCATGGAGTCCCTCAGACATGCCTGGCATCCCAAGGGAAGTCGCCGAGCACTCCTTGGAAATTCGAGCCGGTTCCAAGCCAGTGAAGCAACGCCTGCGCCGGTTCGATGAGGTGAAGCGCAAGATCATTGGCGAGGAGATCCACAAGCTTCTGAAGGCCAGATTCATCAAGAAGGTTCACCATCCCGACTGGTTAGCAAACCCTGTATTAGTTAGGAAAAATAATGGGAAAATGATGATGTGTGTCGATTATACCAGTCTAAATAAAGAATGTCTAAAAGTTCCTTTTCCTTTACCACGCATTGATCAAATTGTAGACTCTACTGCGGGATGTGAGACCCTTTTCATTCCTTGATGCTTATTCCGGCTACCACCAAATAAAGATGAAAGAGTCCGATCAGCTGGCGACTTCTTTTATCACGCCTTTTGGAATGTACTGCTACGTGACTATGCCCTTTAGGCTCCAAAATGCCGGGGCAACATACCAACAGTGCATGCTCCATGTTTTTGGGGAGCATATAGGGTCTACGGTTGAGGCATACGTTGACGACATTGTCGTCAAGTCAAAGAAATAGGCCGACCTAATTCAGGACCTCGAGATCGCCTTTAGTTGTCTGCGCACGAATAAAATCAAGCTCAACCCCAAGAAATGCGTCTTTAGCGTGCCTTGAGGCATGCTTTTAGGGTACTGTCACAGAACCGACCAAATTATAAGAGTTCAAGTGTAGAAACGATCAACTAGCAATCAAGTCTGCAGACCTGAGCCCATATAATCCTGGTAGTCAACTGAAATCATGAAGGACTTCAAACCAACTTGCAACAAACCAAGATCGTAATAGTTCAACACAACACAACGAATGTTACATAGTTCATTCATTGACGTCGAAGCGGCACCACATCGGAGTTACTTAGTTATTACAACACAAGTTCATAGTAGCGGAAGCAAAATAGTTTACAAACACACATTCCATATGTTCTTGTTACTGCTAGAGTCTCATGCCATCCATCAAAAGCAATAGGTATGAAGTCGTTAGAGAACCGTGCCCAACGGTTTAGTCCTCATCCCCAGTGGGATGGAGACAGGTCTTGCAGAAGCCATCATAAAAGACATCATCTCCAATAGGTGGGAATAAACCCTGAGTATGAGGATGTACTCCACTAGACTTACCCGTCTAGTCAAACATAAAAGACACCAAGTATCATGCAAGTCTGAGTATAAAGTGTAGCTGGCTTGACTCAACATTTGCCAAAAGCTTAAGTGGTTACTATACCATTTGTAAAGCATCATATTAGTCATCATTAGACTACCACTAGATTGGCACCTAGACTACACACTTCACTTGATTATTACAAACAATAATAACCATATCAAGTTCATCTTATATTCTTCCTTGCTATCATCAACATCATTATCAAGAACCATTGTACTTAGTGAATGCTACGTTTGCCGCTGCTCTGTCAAGTTCTCACTATCCGGGAGAGACGGTGATTAGAATCGATTCCTATCTAGCTGGAGGGTTATTCCAAGCACTCACCCAAGCATCCCCCGTCGGAGAGCAAATGGGTCACCTTTGGTACGACTCAGGAATCGCGGCTCCGATCAGCGCCGCACTACCAGGGCTACCACTCTGCCAGGGAGGTCAGGACTTTTAACTCACCTGCATTTGGTCTTACGCCAATGGACCCCCGCACACCGCACTTCCTCCGGTAGTGCGCACTTTATACTTGCCGGTCTTCCGGCCTGAGTCATACTACTAGGGTTCGCGGTCGGAACGAGTTATCCGACCAACTATGTGTTAGTCATGCGTTCAACATGATAAGAGGACGTACAACGATCGGTCCTTAGCTGCCATAGACGTTACTACAACCTTGCAAAACTCTGCCCGGCTTAAGTCATTTTAACCAGGTTCTTTCCACGATAGCATATATAGTCAATCGTGATCTGACACAACCCTATTTCGCGCAGGTGACAGGATATCACCCGACTTCTACCGATTAAAGCATGGCTAAGTTGCTACTCGATCCTAACGCTACAACCAAGTAGTGGTAAGATATCTGGACAAGGCAAAGGGTATAATGCAGCAAGGGTTTCATCACAACTCCTATGCGTAATGCAACAATAGATATAACTTAACCAAGGATACTTTCAAAATTAAAGTGAGAGACTTAAGATGCTCCGGGGCTTGCCTTTCACGAACGAGGCTGGCTCGTGATTAGGTCTCTGAAGGTGCAAAAAATTCAATAATAGGTGTGGAATTTGAGTTATCCACAAAGATGGAAAAAATAAAAAGATAAAAGAATAAAAGTATAATACAAGATAATAGCAAGACTAAAAGTTATCTCAGCAAACCGTCTTTCTCCCCGGCAACGGTGCCAGAAATGCTTGTTGATATTTGGTAATGCCACCAGGAAATGATCCGCAAGCGCACAGATATCAGTGAGAACTTCACCTGGGAGGTTATCCAGAGTAACGTATTTATATTTTTACCACTAGGACAAAGCGTGCATCTGACTAACCAAATCTATTGCTACCACCCTTTAGGCTATAAAGAATGTGACTCGATGTGAGCGATGTATAGAGAAGACTACAACTGCACTCTCATTCTAACCTTGGTAAGGATGATCTACTGTTCTATTGGTAGGCTCACGCAATCTAGACACCACAAAGGATGTTCGACCCGCACCTATAAACCCTATCGATCTAGCTAACGGGATGTGGGCTACAAAGGTAATTCGGAAATGTCACGTTCCTCGCTACTACTACGGTCCAGCTAGACAGGGGATATATATGAGTACCCTAGCCCAAACACCACGTTTACGCTAGCAATGATTACTCTAAACTCAACCAGAAGAGATTAAAGTAAACTCATAAACTAAAGAACAATAAGAACAATAACTTACTAGAATTTAGAAGTCGAAATACTGAAGAATCCTAGGAGCAAGCCTCGAGTTAGGAGACTTGATCCCGCAGGTACAACCTCGGAGTAGACACCGACAGGCCGGGCTTCCTCCGATCTACACCTCCACTCTATCTCTCTCAATCTAGAAGAACTTAGAAGAACTAATTCTAATCTCACATTGGATGCTAAGCCCTAATTCTATATAGAGGAAAGGTTATCCTTCGAGGGCACCTCTCAACTCAATGATGAACTTGTTCTCCTCCAGGGGCCAGGGGGGTCTACTTATATAGTCCCCTCAAGTGAATCTGGGCCGTCAGATCAAACCGACATTGATTGAACGGTTATCCTTGATCCTCTAGGTCGGTGGAGCGTAATCCACGAGACGGGACCTAATTGGTCTCTACCTCAGGGCGGGCGCCCTGCACCCGGGCCCGATCACCTCCCCGTTCATCCCCGTGGCTTCTGGAGTCTTCTAGATGATAGAAAATTGTACGGCACGTTAATATCTCTATGTATACCCGACGTGTGGGCCTTTCTCCCAAATTTCCTGATAACCCCCTACAGAAATAGGCAAACACCAAAACTCGTGGAATTCTGTGAGATAAAACCCTAAGTCTGGGTGTTGGTTGCATTTGGATCCTTTTCTTTATTTATTTGATGATTATATTTGGTACTTAAGGACCGTCAACAGCTGTTCGCCGTGCTCAGGAGATGCAACAGAAGGCTAAAAGGCGTGCTCGCAAGTTTCGCAAGCAAGCTAGACTCCTAGAGCAAGCCCAGAAGGACCGCAATGACTGGGAAGACATTGCGGAGTATCACAGGCAGCACTGGGTGAAGGCCATTAGAGAGAGAGATCATAAGTAGGACCAGATGAGTCAGTTGGCTAGAGAGAAGGAGACCGTGCAGGAGCACTTGGTGCAGATCACTTGTGAGAGGGATACTGCGCTCCGTGTGCCAGAGAACAGGCACCGGGCATGGGAGATGCACCGTATCCAGTCGCTTGAGCGGGACAACTATCTGCAGGATCAGATTGAGGCTGGTCTTGTGGAGATTCAACGTCTCAACAACTTGCTACACCCTATTTCATGGCCTATACCAGTGTATCCAGAGGTGGGACCTTAGGTGATCGTGGCCGATGATGATGGTATGGAGGTAGATGGACCGACTGCGGCTGCACCCCCTTTGCACGAGGACGTGGAGGACGAGGAGCTTGAGCCAGTTAGCGACGAGGACGGAGAGGCGATCTTCGACGCTGACTCGGGCGACGAGCCTTGAGTGTAGTGGGTAGCTGGTAGTTACCCTATGAGGATCTTTTGTAGTATGACAGTCGGCAGTTATGCTGTTGTAATCATGTTGTAATCCGGAACCTTGGTCCTTGAGTTATGGCCTGTACTGTGATGGTGTAATAACTTCATGGACCCAATGTTGTTAACTTTATCATGTTCGAACGGTGGTGACGATGTTTTCCATTGTTGAGCATTTTACGAATATCTGGGTCATGTGTTGGGATTGGTGATGTTGTTTTGTGGAATTGAATTGTTGTGCCTTTTTATATAAAGTTATTCTCTCGAATACTTTCAGGCATGATTATAAGTTCTTCTGCAGCAAATCTTGTCATCATCAATACTCACTGACTGTGTCTTTACAGATGTCTCGTGGCACTCACGGTGCGAAAAATTGTGCGAACATGAACCCACCCCATCCTCCTCCACCACCAAATCCAGCTGAGCTGATGGAAATGATGGTGGAAAATCAGAGGCTGCTCACTGAAACCATCAATCAGATGGCAAACCAGGGTGGTCGGAATGCACAAAATGGGCCAACACCTAATCAGTATAACAGTTTCAAGGATTTCATGGATACCAAGCCCCCATCTTTCAAAGAGGCTGAAGAACCCCTTCAGGCTGAGGAGTGGCTGAACACGGTGGAATAAAAGTTCTGCTTGCTTCGGCCGACTGATAGTTTGAAGGCCGAGTACGCAGCTCATCAACTGCAAGGTCCAGTAGGCATCTGGTGGAATCTGTATTGGGAAGCTCTTCAGAACAACATTGTGATTGACTAGAATCTCTTCCGTGAAGCTTTCAAAGGGCATTTCATACCTCCTGGGGTCATGGAGATGAAGCATACTGAGTTCATGCAGTTAACTCAGGGCAACAAAACTCTGAAGGATTACTTGCATGCTTTCAATCATTTGTCAAGGTATGCTCATGAGTCTGTCAGTGATGCTCTTACCCAAGTGAACTATAACACTGTGTACACTGTGACCAAGACTCGCAAGCGGGCTTTTGAGGCTGCGGCAGGGGCATCTCAGTCCAAGGCTCCAGTGGCAGCTAGGCCCCAGTATCATGCTCCAGCTCCTAACGCCCGATATCACCCTCCAGCAAAGAAAAATCAGGCGAAGACAGGGTTCCGCAAGGGGTACTCCATTGCTCTTCCTAGGGGCAACACTGGGCCCAGCTATGCCAAGACTCCACCTACCAACCGTCCGTGCTGGAACTATAATCAGACAGGGCACTGGCAAAGCAACTGTCCTTACCCGCCAAAGAAGGGCAACCAAGGGAACGTCCGTCAGGGGCGTGTTCACTATACAACTGTGGAAGCAATCCCTGCTGGTAAGTTTCTAGTTAACCAATGTGATGCACTTGTGCTTTTTGATTCAGTAGCATCGCATTCTTTTGTGAGTTCAGACTTTGTGTCTAAGCATAATCTCAAGGCAATTACGCTTGATAAGGGCAGTTATTGCATTAGTGCTGCTGGAAATGATATTTCTACCAATCAAGTGGTTTTGGGGGCAACTCTGGAAATAGGAGACCGTCAGTTTCTAGCTGATCTGGTTGTTCTACCTGGTGTGGGTATAGATGTAATCTAGGGTATGAAATGGATGAGTGGCAACGGAGTTCTTATCGACACCACCACTTGGGTAGTTATGTTGAGAGACCCGAATACCAAAGAGGCATTCCTAGTGCAACTTCTTTGGGATATTCATATCCGTATCATGATGAATGCAGTTACATCTGGGCCATCAAGGATATTCCAGTAGTGTGTGAGTTCCCGGATGTATTCCCTGATGATTTGCCCGGGCTTCCTCTGCATCGGGATGTGGATTTCAAAATTGAATTGCTTCCAGGGACTACTCCTATCTCTAGAAGACCATATAGAATGCCACCAAACGAGCTAGCTGAGCTTATGACCCAGCTGAATGAGTTGTTAAAGAAGGGTCTTATCCGTCCTAGTTCTTCTTCTTGGGGTTGTCCGACTATCATTGTGAAGAAGAAGGACCCGTCCTTGCGCATGTGTGTGGACTATCATCCTCTGAATGCGGTGACCATCAAGAATAAGTACCCTCTTCCTCGCATTGATATCTTGTTTGATCAGTTGTCCAGAGCCAAGGTATTCTCCAAGATTGATTTGCGATCTGGGTATCATCCGATCAAGATCCGTCCTGAAGATGTACCTAAGACAGCTTTCTCGACGAGGTATGGGTTGTATGAGTATCTCGTCATGTCCTTCGGTCTTACGAATGCACCTGCTCACTTCATGTATCTCATGAATTCGGTATTCATGCCTGAATTGGACAAGTTTGTGGTGGTCTTCATTGATGATATCTTGGTATATTCTCGCAATGAAGAAGAGCATGCAGAGCACCTACGTGTAGTGTTGACGCATTTGCGTGAGCATCAACTTTACGCTAAGTTCAGCAAATGTGAGTTTTGGCTAAAGAAAGTACCTTTCTTGGGCCATTAAAAACACTGAACGCCTTGCCAAGAGGTAAACTTGGTAGTTATCCTTTTCCCTTCAATTATTTAAAATAGTTTGCTTAGGTAATCAGGTTCATATCATCTCAAAAAGAAAATAAATATAGTAAGCCCCATGTGAGTATGCTCATGGCATAAAAACCATAAGTACATTCACTGTGGTGGCATAAAAATATTCCTGTCCTATAAAAATGAGAATATAAAAATAAATTTATGATCCTACCAAAGAAAGTAATATTTATTAGAGGAAGCTCAATATGATAAAGGCAAAGAGATTTTATGCTAACACTTAATTAGTTCCACAAAGCTTTGTTGTCTATTTGAGCTCCACAGAATTCAAGGATCAAAGAAGACTAGCAGACGGAGGACATCCTAATCGCTGTCAGGGTGCTGCCGACATTCAAATACACCTCCGCCACATGCTAGCTACATCAGAAGAAATTACGTCAAAATCCAGCTTGGGGGAGAGCACCCCCATTTATCCAGCTAAGTGTTTCTACTCGTGTTTATATTTTACTCAAATAATAAAAAGATGCATAATCATGAAAACCCAAATAAAAATTTTGTGCTTATATCTTTGCTTAGTTTGCTAAATAAATAAATAAAGTGTCTAGGCCAAACTGAACATAAATGATAAACTCTTACATGGATATGATAAATAGTTGCTCTACCATGTATATAGTTTTCATGTTTGAGCTCTCTCTCAAGTTTAGGCATAATGTTATAATTTAAACCTGCTCTAAACCTGAACTTGTGGGAAGAGTACTTGATCTAAGTCGTTAGCGGATATGATATGGGAAGGTTGGACTGCTGTTTATCTGTTCCTAGAAATGCAAGAATTCTGGAGTATTTTATCTTTAAAAATATTGAAAATAACACATAATGAGTTCCTGTATGATGAGAGTTTAAATTCCCACCACAGCCATACATACATGCTTATTAGACTTTGAGCCACATATTTACTTTTACTGCTTATGAGCATTGAGTGTGGTCAAGCTGTGTAGACCCTTAGGAGCTTGTCATGCAGTTAAAATCAAGATTCACTTGCACGTTCACTCACACATGCTGCTTCTACTCCAAAAGTACACATCCACATATATCCACTCATTTCCATCTCCAGAGTCACCCAACAGTATTCTACTCATAATACGGGAGAGAATAGCCAAAAACATTCTCCTGTTTCTGTTTTTCCCTATGAAATAAATGCTCGAGTTATCTTGGTTATTACTACCACTTGCTATATTATTTCAGGAGATGAGTGCTCTAAAAAAAAGAGAGAATGAAAAAAAAAGAGAGAAAAAGAATACGAGGAATAAAAAGGGGCAAGTGCCCGGAACCTCGAAGAAAAGAAAAAATTGAGATGAGAGGTAAAAATGGACAAGTGTCCGACAGTAGAATTAGGGGTACAAGATACCAACCTGAGAGGAAAGAAAAAGAAAATATAGAGCATCTCATTCTCCTCAAAAAGCATCAAAGTGCAAGAAAGGTATGTATCCCCTAAAAAAGCAAAAGTAGAATTAGACTTTCACCATTGTTATCATCATACACCATTCACTCACCACACATGCACATCTTGATTTGACTTATTGACTTGTTCTTCTGGATCCATGGTTTGACTATGTAATAAATGTCTTGTAAGTATGTATTATCTGTCTCCCACCTATGAGCTCCAGATATCAAAACCTTATTAGAGTAGGGTGAGAGAGAAGGAAATATCACTATGCCTCACACCAAAAATACCACATACTTTGAGAGAAGGCATATACCATTACTGCCTTGGAAAGGATCCAGAAATACGACAAAAAAGAGATTTGAGAGAGTGATACAAGGAATCTCTGAGTTTTATTTGAAAATCTGAAAAAAAAACTCCAGAGCTATAGCTGATCAAGAATACGAGACATGGCGCTTGACTTGACCGTTCTGTCTTTTAACTGCTCAAGACACAAGTGACGGTTGCAAGCCCCATGGTGAAATGTAAAATGAGTAAGTTTTAAGTCTTAACAATTTAGTCTAACTCAGAGATGAGATCTTACTTTTAAGGCATGAAACCACTGCAGAAACTCTTGAGTCCATCCTTGCTCAGGGACGAGCAAGAGGTAAGCTTGGGGAAGTTGTTGATGGTCCTTAAGTACAAAATATAATCATCAAATAAATAAAGAAAAGGATCCAAATGCAACCAACACCTAGACTTAGGGTTTTATCTGATAGAATTCCACGAGCTTTGGTGTTTGTCTATTTCTGCAGGGGGTTATCAGGAAATATGGGAGAAAGGCCCACACGTCGGGTTTACAAAGAGATATTAACATGTCGCGCAATTTTCTATCATCTAGAAGACTCCAGAAGCCACAGAAACAAACGGGAAGGTGATCGAGCCCGGGGGCAGGGCGCCCGCCCTCCCCCCTTGGGCGCCCGCCCTGAGGTAGAGACCAATGAGGTCCCGTCTCGCGGATTACGCTCCACCAACCTAAAGGATCAAGGATAACCGGTCAATCAATGTCGGTTTGATCCGACAGCCTAGATTCACTTGAGGGGACTATATAAGCAGAACCCTGGCCCTTGGAGGAGAACAAGTTCATCATAGAGTTGAGAGGTGCCCTCGAAGTTTAACCTTTCCTCTATATAGAATTAGGGCTTAGCATCCAATGTGAGATTAGAATTAGTTCTTCTAAGTTCTTCTAGATTGAGAGAGATAGAGTGGAGGTGTAGATCGAAGGAAGCCCGGCCTGTCGATGTCTACTCTGAGGCTGTGTCTACGGGATCAAGTCTCCTAACCCGAGGCTTGCTCCTAGGATTCTTCAGTATTTTGACTTCTAAATTCTAGTAAGTTCTTGTTCTTATTGTTCTTTGGTTTATGAGTTTACTTTAATCTCTTTTGGTTGAGTTTAGAGTAATCATTGCTAGCGTAAACGTGGTGTTTGGCCTAAGGTACTCATAGATATCCCCTGTCTAGCTAGACTGTGGTAGTAGCGAGGAACTTGACATTTCTGAGTTACCTTTGTAGCCCACATCCCGTTAGCAGGATCGATAGGGTTTATAGGTGCGGGTCGAACATCCTTTGTGGTGTCTAGATTCCGTGAGCCTCCCCAATAGAACAGTAGATCATCCTTACCAAGGTTAGAATGAGAGTGTGGTTGTAGTCTTCTCTATACATCGCTCACATCGAATCACATTCTTTGTAGCCTAAAGGGTAGTAGCAATAGATTTGGTTAGTCAGATGCACGCTTTCTCCCAGTTGTAAAAATATAAATACGATACTCTAGATAACGTCCTGGGTGAAGTGCTCACCGATATCCGTGCGCTTACGGATCATTTCCTGATGGCGTTACCAAATATCAACAACAGCCACCATCACCTGTGCATAGGTGTCCTCTCGCTGACTGTTGACAGCCCTTAAGTATCAAATTTAATTAACAAATAAACAAAGAAAAGGATCCAAATGAATTCAACATCTAGACTTAGGGTTTTATATGACAGAATTCCACGAGTTTTGGTGTTTGTCTATTTCTGCAGGGGGTTATCAGGAAATACGAAAGAAAGGCCCACATATCGGGATTACATAGAGATATCAACGTGCCGCACAATTATCTTACATCTAGAAGACTCCAGTAGTCACGAGAACGAAGCGGATGCCGAACGGGGCCTGGCCCTGGGCGCCCGCCTAGTAGACCAGGGCGCCCGCCCCCCTGCAGAGTCCAATCAGGACTCTCTTTCGAGATCAAGCTCCACCGACCTAAAGGATCAAGGATAACCGTTCAATCAATGTCGGTTTGATCCAATGACCCATATTCACTTGGAGGGACTATAAAACCAGACCCCGGCACCTGGATGAGAGAACCTCTCAACCCTAATTCATTATTCCTCAAGGGAGAAGAAGCCTCTGATCAAGTCTAGAGCCACCACATCAATTAGACATCTAGATTCGCATAGCTACATAGGATTAGAACTAGAAGGAGTCAATCTTCGATTGGTTTCCGGATCTGTCAAGAGGATTCTTGGTAATTCTCTAATTGCTCTTCTAATTGTTCATCTTTGTTCTTCAATATTATGAATATGACTTTGTTTTACTTCAATATATTGCTTATGACTTTGCTTTACTTGTTTATGTTCAAGATTATATTGTTCTTAGTTTATCATAGTTATATACTTGGCTTAGTTACATTGGATCTATATACATGTTTAGGATCATATAGTGTTTATCCATCGGATCCATGGGTAAATGATAGATATTGTGTAGGCGTGGTGCTTATACCGTATTTATCTGCGATTGTACCCAATATGCCAGATCGTGGGGTAGTTCGTGATAGTGACCGCTTCATTGATTCTTATATAGTCCCCCTCTAGTGTATTGGGCTGGCAGAGCAACATTATTACAGGGGAGTGATTACGATGTTTCTCATATTCCTTGCTAATATCACTATGCATGGGCGTAGTCTTGTCTCGCAATGATTGCTAAGTATGCTTGCACTAACTATGATAATGCTAGACTGTATAGTTGAGAATAACTTAGGAAATATTCTTGTAGTTCGTCCTAATACCATGCTAATGACTTGCTAGAATATCTAATTGAGGTGCTTATCATATTTATTATATGGCTAAGTTATGCTCATCAGATTAATTATCTTTGTCACTATTCATTACTTCATATATCCTTTATGTGACACTTATCTCTGTATGAAAGAGTTAGATAAATGTTCTCAATTATACATGCAATGATAGATACTCAATCTAATATTCCATTCTATAATCAACATTGATGGTTACTAATCCCTTCCCAGTGGTAAAAATATAAATAACGATACCTGGAATACTTCCCGGTTAAATTGCTACATCGGTATTAATCTATGCGCTTGCAGATCCCATTTGTTATTTATTTAGAAGAGCAATTGCATATTTCAATACCGCGTCTCTCATGTCATGCTGGGGATGACAACTTGGCTTAAGTGGTATGAGGGATAGGTTTGGCATTTTTGGCACCGTTACTAGAATTAGAAAACTGTCTACTTTTGGTAGTGATGTTAAGAATACCCAACACTGACTAAACAGCTTGAGCACAGCCATCATAGCACTCATAGCAGGACTGGAACTCTCAGCTCGCTCTCCTTGATCTCGGACCAACGCACATCCATCAGCCTGCTTCCACTCCGCTGCTGCTACATCCTCACAAACTTAGAAATTTAATATTCTAACGGATATACGGTGGCATACATTCGTCTCTCGATGCGATAACTATCGATTTACACATACGCTGTTAGAGTACCTACAGAAAACTTCATTACAGCCCAACAATTCCCAATATTTCACTCAAGAAAGCAGTAAACTAAGTGCACATTGCTTATACATGCCCGTCATGCACAAACAATGACACCACAGCTACCAAAGAAATTAAATGCTCCCCAATTAAGTTTCTTTCGTGGTTCCATGGTTTGACATGAAACCACTCCAGAAAACCACCGCGAACACTCCCCTAGACTGCCGTTTGGACGATCATGCTCTCACAGCTCACACTTACCAGAGCGTAGGTGCGACGTTGCATAATTTAAATCTAGCGACATATGTGGCTATTTCACATATGAAGGCTACCTCTACCATTAGACCACAGGGTAGCATAGTGCAGTCATCACACATCCATACCTGAGTACTGCCGGAGATGCATAAATAAAACCCCCCAAGTCAGTACTTAAATAGCCACCTAGAGTCCTTATATGGGCAAGGAGGATTCGACCACTGGCAATAATTTAGGTATTGGTTTTCACAATTTATATAAAAACTCTTTTGGTTTTTAAAATACACAAACATAGCATTTATAATGCTGAACTTGCTCCGATCCCAGCTGTCACAGAACTGACCAAATTATAAGAGTCCAAGTGTAGAAACAATCAACTAGCAATCAAGTTTCCAAACTTGAGCCCATATAATCCCGGTAGTCAACTGAAATCACGAAGGACTTCAAACCAACTTGAAACAAACCAAGATCATAATAGTTCAACATAACACAGCGAATGTTACATAGTTCATTCATTGCCGTCGAAGCAGCACCACATCGGAGTTACTTAGTTATTACAACACAAGTTCATAGTAGCGGAAGCAAAATAGTTTACAAACACACATTCCACAAGTTCTTCTTACTGCCAGAGTCTCATGCCATCCATCAAAAACAATAGGTATGAAGTCGTTAGAGAACCGTGCCCAACGGTTTAGTCCTCATCCCCAGCGAGATGGAGACAGGTCTTGCAGAAGCCATCATAAAAGACATCATCTGCAACAGGTGGGAATAAACCCTGAGTACGAGGATGCACTTAGCTAGACTTACCCGTCTAGTCAAACATAAAAGACACCAAGGATGATGCAAGTCTGAGTATAAAGTGTAGCTGGCTTGACTCAACATTTGCCAAAAGCTTAAGTGGTTACTATACCATTTGTAAAGCATCATATTAGTAATCATTGGACTACCACTAGATTGGCACCTAGACTACGCACTTCACTTGATTATTACAAACAACAATAACCATATCAAGTTCATCTTATGTTCTTCCTTGCTATCATCAACATCATTATCGAGAACCATTGTACTTAGTGAATGCTACGTTTGCCGCTGCTCTGTTAAGTTCTCACTATCTGGGAGAGACGGCGATTCGAATCGATTCCTATCCAGCTGGAGGGTTATTCCTAGCACTCACTCAAGCATCCCACGTCGGAGAGCAAACGTGTCACCTTTGGTACGACTCAGGAATCGCGGCACCGATCAGCGCCGCAATCCTAGGGCTACCACTCTGCCAGGGAGGTCAGGACTTTTAACTCACCTGCCCTTGGTCTTACGCCAATGGTCCCCCGCACACCGCACTTCCTCCGGTAGTGCGCACTTTATACTTGCCGGTCTTCTGGCCTGAGTCATACTACTAGGCTTCACGGTCGGAACGAGTTATCCGGCCAACTAAGTGTTAGGCATGCGTTCAACATGACAAGAGGACGTACAACAATCGGTCCTTAGTTGCCATAGACGGAGTTACTACAACTTTGCAAAACTCCGCCCGGCTTAATTCATTTTAACCAGGTTTCATTCCACGATAGCACATATAGTCAATCGTGATCCGACACAACCCTATTTTGCGCAGGTGACAGGATATCACCCGACTTCTACCGATTAAAGCATGGCTAAGCTGCTACTGGATCCTAATGCTACAACCAGGTAGTGGTAAGATAACTGGACAAGGAAAAGGGTATAATGCAGCAAGGGTTTCATCACAACTCATATACGTAATGCAACAATAGATATAACTTAACCAAGGATACTTTCAAAATTAAAGTGGGAGAATTAAGATGCTCCGGGGCTTGCCTTTCACGAACAAGGCTAGCTCATGATTAGGGCACTCGACCTCCTATTCGGGCTCCTCTTGTCCTGCTGGCTGGACCTCCACTTCCGGACTTATGTCCTGGCCTTCGTGGTTCACCTGGAGCTCGAACGAAGCTGTCGTTTCCGGTGCACCTATTGCATGCACGACGAGTGAGACACGTGTGCATACTAGATGAGGATGAATGCTTGGTAACACAATTAAAACTTTACTGGACACTCATTTACGGAGTAACTCCCAAAACAAGCTCACACAAGATAACTAACTTATCAGGATTTAGCAAGTCAGACCATAAACAGCCATTTACCAAATAACAGTGCAGCTCAATAAACAAATCATAACTAATGCTTTACATATCCAACAAACATGAATGAGGACATTCTGGAAAGCTTATGAAATTGTTTACATTTTATATTTAGACATCACAGTAAGATTCACAAGTTAAACAGGTCAATTTAAATAAAGTTCCAGGTTCTTTCCAGAAAAACAGAGAACACCTAATTCTGGAACCCAACTTGGATGAGCCATAACCTTTAAACTACTGGACCAAATGATCCCAAACTTAAACTACAGCTAGTTCATAAATTTTACAACATCTTTGATTTCGACAAGTCTTTCAGAAAACCAATTTATCATCAAGCAAAGGTTAGATTACTCCCTTGCTGTCCAGAACAGCTTATGAACCTTTAATTAATTATTTGATGACATAGCCAAAACATATTTAGTGCCAACCAAATGGCTTACAAGCACAAACATAGCCTAAGATTACCAGAACATTACATGTTGACCTCTAAACATTCAATAACATGGCATTTATTAATTTAATTCCATAAAAGGACATAATTACAAGATACCAGCAAAAGTGCTCAGAAAAAACTACAAAAATTAAAGAAGCACAAGCAAAGCATCTTGATATTACCATAAAATTTTCAGAGCAATAGCACGTGCCAAACTTAAGATAATTAATTAACATTTAACAAGGTGCTTATTTCATAAATTAAGAAACGTGGCTTAGATAGTGTCAAACAACAGATTTCAGATTATTTACATATTACTATTACTATAAACAAGCTTGACACCAAAGTAGAACACCAGCATAAGCATCAAACATTTATTATGATTCTAATATGAAAACAAGCCATAGTACTAACATAAAATACATATCAAAGATATATTACTACAAAAATCATGAAATATTTATCAGAGCCTTTTAATATCACTCAGAGCCTACCATAAAAATTTCACAACAAAAGGAGCAGTATATCAAAAGATATGAATTTACACTTAAATAACAAGATTAAATCATAACAATTATTTTTCCCAGAAAACATGGTTCATATTATATTTTTATTAAACACTAGCCATCTGATGGATCATCACAAAATTTGTTTCATAATTTTTTGAGCTCAGAAACTGGAGATATGATTTTTGCAAGATTGCAAGAAATCTGGATTTTGAATAAAAGAGAGGAGGGAAACTATGTGTCACTGACAGCAGGTCTCGCATGTCAGGTTCTTCTTCCTCCCGACCCAGGCAACATTCACCGGCGATTTCTCCACGACGGCGAGGTCTCCGGCCAAACCAAGGGCGCCAACGTGATCCCCAGACACTTGCGAACCGATTGACCCCCTTTTCCACACGGCGGAGCCACCGGAAGGGGCGTGCCGTCGACCATGGCATCTCGGCGGAGGTGCTCAGCGATACGCCGGAGCTCTCAGGCCGGTAGAGCGTGACCTAGGGTTTCCTACAGCACCAGTGAAATATGGCGAAGCTTTCTAGGTAGGTGACTAGGCTTGAAATGGTGTAAAAAGGGTTGGCCACGAGAGGACCGAACTCCGGTGGAAACACGGCGGCGCTGCGCGTTGTGTCTGGCGACGGTGAGTGCGGTAGAGTGTCCCTCAAGTGGCGCAAATGCTAGCTAAGGTCCTAAGCTACCTCTACAACCTAACCAGAGGAGACGAGATGCTCCGAGGAGCTCAGCATTGAGTTCGTCGGAGAAAACGATCAGGGTGACCCGATTTGGGGGAAGTTGGAAATGTCAGCTCACCGGAGGGTTTCACGGCGAATTTGAGGGTGGAGGTTGGAGAGCAAGTCATGGCGAAGCTATGGGCGAGTTTTGGTGGACGGCGATGCAGTGTGGGGTGCACTCGAGCTCGCCGGAGTGAGCTCTCGTCAGCGGCTCCGCTGTGGCCGAGCGTTCAGCACGAGAAGGGCGAGAGAGAGGAAATGGACGTATCCACTTCGCCCGGGGTGTCGCCGTGGAGGTCATGCGCGCGTCCAGAGCTGACGAGCGGGGCCAGAGACAGTGTACGGTTGCCAAATGTCGCTGCGGTCCTGACGCCGGTCGGCCACGTCGACGAGCTCGGCGTCCATTCAGACAAGGCGATGGTCGACTGATAGAGCTAATTTGATGGCGATTATCTCCCAAAGGAGATGGTGTAGTTGACAAAGCTAGAGTACTAAACGAGTTCTACAAGATTGTCAACTGGAGCAAGAGCCAAATCGGCCTAGATCAAGAGATATGAACCTCCCCAAATCGATCAAGCAAAGTGGTGGCGCTAGGACTTAACCAAATTTGGTTAAGTGCCAAAACAGCACCCAAAACTGCCTTGCAAGCACTTTTTGAGCATGATGTGATCATTTTCGCGAGATGGACATGAAACAACTTTTGTTCCGTATAAAATTTTCTACAACTTTGCTTTAGGAAGTTTTGACATGCAAACATTTTATGAAGCACTTTTTAAAAGCATAATCAAAAGAGGCTTTTAGGGCATATAAGTGGAAGTATGACTTAGGTACTTAACTTGAAGATGTGACAAACATGATCATTGTTCCAAAAGCTGAGTTACGCATAGATACACTATTTACCAAGGCATATAACACAAACATGAGCATGGTACAAGTAAACATAAGCATAGAGAGCATGTTTAAGCAAGTTAAACCATACTTTTGCATGAAGTGACATGATTCAAGGTAATTGATGATCATGATAAGCTTATGAACATGATGATGCTCATGTTATGCATGTGAATGATGCAACCATAACACTGGGGTGTTACAGGTACATAGTCTCCCAGCGCGGCATCGAGGCCAACCCCGAGAAAGTTTCGGTCGTTGCCAAGATGGGACCAATTTGAGACATCAAGGGCGTACAAAATGTTATAGGTTGTTTAGCAGCGCTGAGCCGCACTACACCACAACCTTTAATCAGCGACTGACTTGAAGTTGCTGCAAGGGGTGTACAGCAATAGACAGTCCGTTGCTAAAAGTTATAGCAACGGACCCTAGCAGATGCTGTTGAAGCCGTCGTTGTAGATATACAGCGACAGACTTCATCTTTAGCGACTGACCGTCCATCGCTCTAGAATTTAGCAACGGACAGGCTGTTTGTAGTTTTAGCAACGGATAGTCCATCGCAGTAATAACTTTTAGCAACTGCTAGTCCATTGAGATCAATTAAATAAGAAAAAAAAACTCCACATACAAGCATATTTACAACTAGACCACGTTCAGAACGAATACAATACTGAATGACATACACAAATGGGCAAATCAATCATATTCTCATTCATCTATATCAAATGAGTACATATAGCTTCTTGACATAAAGCCAACATACAAGCATGCATATATATAGAAGTTGAATGCATAATCTAGCTAAGTTATCATCCAAAAGTGATCCAATATTATGACCATCAGGTTCGAGTCCACAAGCTAAGTCCACAAACTAAAACTACCAGATTATACACCAAAAGCAATCAAAGATAGCATCTTGAGAAGATCCTGCTGCACCCTTCCTGCCAACAAGCTAGCTTCGCCTAGTGTCTCTGAGATGATCCTGCTGCACCTTGAGAAGATCCCTGAGAAGATCCAGCAACCCCCTGAGATCTTAGATGTTGGCGGCAGGCCTTCATCTGTCACAAGTATCATAGTTAGAAACTGTAGATATTACTCATCCCATATCAAAAAAAGAATAGAATCAAGTGAACATTACCCGATTAAATGGCCAGGCAAGCGGCATCTTTAAAGCATCCCCTATAGTCTTGATTTCAGCATAAGGGCGTGGCACTAATGCTTCACGTTGGATTACAACATCCACAATAACTTCACAAAATTTGGTTCCAAGAGCCACACCATCTAGCTTATTGTTTGGATTAACTGAAACAACAGTTGCCTTAGCCACTTTGTTATTACTGGACATGGCAAATAAGATGACCTCATTTCCAGCCTGAAGTAGATTATAAACTTATGAGAAATAGATAAATGCTAGGTTCAATAGCTATTAAT
Source organism: Sorghum bicolor (assembly GCF_000003195.3). Classification (NCBI taxonomy): domain Eukaryota; kingdom Viridiplantae; phylum Streptophyta; class Magnoliopsida; order Poales; family Poaceae; genus Sorghum; species Sorghum bicolor. Next base: position 32,238,817 of record NC_012874.2, read on the forward strand.
TTGCAAGTATAAAATCTGCATGAGAGGTTGAGAATATTACAAGTGCATCATGTGAAAAGCGTTGGCCATCATTCCTTGGTGATGTAATATTCATGGCAGGCGAGGCTGCAGGGGATATAGCTTGCTGTTGGCCTCATTATTAGGTTCCTCATCATAGTTGTCTTTCTCTGCATACTCATCTTCTTCACCTTGAACATGCTGATTCGCCTCACCAACTTCTTCATATCTTGGGCTCTACATCAAGCATAGGTAGATCATATTAGTATATGCTGAAAATTTAGATTTGTATACTAGAACCATGCTGTGAAAAGGCATTTTGATGTAACTTACCATTTGTTGTCTTGAGTTAGAACCATGTTGTGAGAGTGTTTCGACATTTGCAGATTCTAGAGCCTTCCTTTGCTCGTCCTTTTGTTCCATTTCCAAGACACGTTGTCGTAGCAATAGATTTTCAGATTCCACTTGTTGACGTGCCAAAACTTGTATTTGGAACCTTGTCGATGTGTACTTCTTAACTCCAGGGGTACCAATATCTTGAGGAGTTGGTCCCAGACCCAAACAACGGACTCGCCCCTTTGGCTCCTTTACTCCACAAACAACAGAAAAAGCATCGCCTTGCTGGATTGTCTTATCCATCAGCTCCGGATAGACTTGAACAATTTCTTTTAGCTCATCCTAGAAAGAATAATAGATGTACAATGCTCGGATGTGATATTGTAGCCACTTGTTTTACTATTGAAAGATACACTACAGCATCAAAATCATAAGCGGCCTACCATATGCCTTTTTACTTGTAGTGTGAAAAAATATCTGGAATCTCTATGTCTTTATTTCTTTCAAAAAAATCTAGGGAATGATATGAATACAAGTAATGATTCTAATTCTAAGAACATCCAGATTTATATCGATTAATGTTAGCAAGCAGCAGCCTAACAAGCTGTTCTATTTATAATTCATGAAAAATTAATATAGCTACTTGCACCAAAAAAATTTTAGCTAAATAATAAGTTCTGCTAAACAGGCTCAATAGTTGATAAAAAGGGATAAGTTAATACATGTATTAACTAATACATGAGCAGGCAACAATCATGATGACTTAACAGGCTCCAAGATGATTTTTATGAAGAAAAAGCTAATGCACGCCATGCTGAAAAGAGAGGAAATTCAGAGTCGATATGTATATGAAAGGTAGCCCATGACTGTCATTTTAGATGCTATAAGGCAAGTTTTCATGTCTTTCTAAAATCACAAAAACTTACAATTGTTGATGCTGCAGCACTTAAAGGCACTCCATTTTTCCTTGTATGTGTTTTTATATACACTTCATCTCTTCGAGGACGGCGTCCAAGTTGCTTACCCTACAAGTTGGTAATTTGCACAAATCAAAAGGCCCCAAGAATGATCAATTCAACTTAGATGACAATGATATATTTTCATACCAGTTTATGTGCAGTAGAAGCATAGCTTACACTGCCTGATGTATGAAGGAACTTCAGCTTTGCACGATTGTCTTTTCCTCTTGCCGTCAGAGCCTATGATAAGAAGTTACATTATATGTGCATGTATATTGAAAAACTAGCCCAATTGGCAAGTAACTGAAAAAACAGATTCATATCAATTAATCCTTACTTGAGACTCAGGGGACCTCCAAATTTTGAGAAGAGCGTCCAATTCATGAGGATCTATTCTATGACCGTGTAAGTTCTTCATTTCCTCATCAGTCAATGTTTCGTCATAAATTTGTTGCTTAAGTTTTGCCTTATATTGCTTCCATTTTGCTCCAGCACTGGATATAACCCAGTCCATGGCTTTATCATCTATATCAAATCGTTTCTAGAAAGTCAAGAAAAAACAATTTGTGAAGAATCATATTGAAAGCGGCAGTACCTTGGACACCACCAGCTAGCAAAACTAGGAAAGTTTAGTACCTTTATGTCAGTCCAAAGTGCTTTTTTTAGTTCAACATCCACAAGCCTCCAATCAGAGCACCCAACTGGCAACATTTTTCGTGTTTGAACTCCAATACAACTAGAAAGCCGCCTATAATTTTCTCCAATAGGCTGCCCTTCGTTATTTAGTTCTATTTTAATTTTAGGGATGCTGCCATGTTCCTTTAATAATATATCATCCATTCTAGTGGCTCTCCTACCTCCTTTCCTCCTTTTTTTGGTACTATTATGCATATCTGCAACTGTAAGGATCATTAGGAATTAGCTACAAGATCATAGGTAGGGTAAGCTACAATACATGCTACAAACATCACCTTCATTGTCACTTAAGAAGTATCCAATTGTTTCACAGTCAGCAATTCCCTCATTTGCAATTGCAATCTCAGAACTTGGTTTTTCAGCCCTAGGCCGCAAATTATGAGTGTTAGGTGGTGCTGCACTTGTCTCCTGAGTTTTCTACAAAAATACCATGTGATTGTGAATTAATGATCTACAAATCAGTAAGTGTTGTACCATGACAATTCATTATAGGAGGATTAGGCTATCCTTTATTCTTTTCCTAGGTTGCATTTGCTGCTGTAGGGCCTTTGCACATTGTGTTAGTTTCATTTCATCAAACTTCTGTTTGTTCCTTGCACACTGTGCCATTTTTTGTAGCTCATACGGATTGATAAAGGCTTCCCTATTGTTTCCTCTTGCGCTTGACATTTTCACTCCTGAAAAAGGAACAAACAAGTTAGCCAAATTTGATTATGCAGACATAAATGTAACTATTTTGCAAGTAAAGAATAACAAAAACATGTAGCCACATTGTGCAAAGAAGACTTACTTCTTTGTTTGCTTTCTAGACTTTTTTCTATCAACAAGTATACCATCTATATCTGTTCTAACAGCAGGGATAATCCCATTAACAACATCCACAGTCACACCAACATTTAAATCAGGTAATGGCACAACTAGTCCATTGCCACTTTCAATGTGCTCAATCTCCAAATTATCAATGTCATAGTAGTCTCTTTGTTTTGATTGATTAACAGAAACCCACTCAGTATCAATTCCATCAGGAACATAGAAGACTTGAACTGCTTGTGACGCTAGAATGAAAGGCTCATCTAAAATTTTTTCACCAGTATTGAATAAATGCTTAAAGTTGACACTGGTGACCCCAAATTGATCGGTCTTAACCCACTTATCTTCCACTTGGTTGTCAACCCAATCACACTTGAAAAGAACCACATTACCTTCATGTGAATAATTCAGTTCAACAATATCCTTTATTAATCCTGTCGAGGGTATCAACAAGGGGTACCCTCACCAATACATATAACGAGACCATCCGTACATAAGACTAGACCTTCGATTCGACGCTCCGTCCATACATACGCGCAACCATCGACGGCCGTAGCCTCGAAGACGGAAATAGCGTCGAGCGAATCAATCAGGCGTCGAGCGCAAGGACGTCGTCCGCCGCCTGACGCGCACACGCGGGCCGGAGCATTAAATGCGCCTGATGCTTCCCCACCTAACACACAGGTCACGGGAGGCGTGATAGGGAACAGGCTTCCGTCCCATCAATCTTTTTGCAGCTTTCCCGCCGAACGACCCAGGGCATGGCAGGGCGCGGGAAATAAGGATGGGACGTCTAATCGGGACCCCCTCGAGACGTCTAAAGTCAGCGCTCCGGATATCAGCACAATGTACGGGGTCTGACCCTCGACCAGACAGAGATCCTTCCAGGGGATGAGTTGGGCGTCGACTGACTACATCCCAACCACTCCGCCGGATTTGCCGCCGGATCGTACAAGCGTGCACCCGTCGAACCAATCCAAGACGGCGCGCAGAGCAGAATGCAGGGGCACGCGTGATCATCACCAGGCTATTAAGACGTGACGGCTCGAGGTCATGCCGGTACGGAAGCCTCGAGTAGGTCAACGCTCCATGCTGCTATCGACTCCTATTCTGACACCTATACATGTACTCTGGGTCTCTCCTTGGAACTATAAAAGGAAGGACTCGGAATAGAAGACAGGACCGCGCTCATACGTAGTAGAGCTCCACACTTCATACCGCGCTTGTATTCACCTCTGTACAAGCACTTAGGTGCAAGATAATACAAACTCTCTCCCCCCCCCGCTGGACGTAGGGCCTTCTCTTGCCCGAACCAGGATAAATCTCAGTGTCTTCTTGCATCACCATCTGGGAAAGGGAGCACGCATACAAATTTACTCGTTGGTGTGACCCCCCGTGGGGAAAACACCGACAAATCCGTAGTAAGTTTTCTTTCCCATTATGAAGTTATTGTTATTTCCACTTTCAAAGCATGTTGCCTCTGCAACTAGAGCGACCCCACTATTTTGAACAGACCTACCTACATCATAGGAATCTGTGTGGAAATCAAAACCATTTATTCTATAGCTACTGTACTTTGGTGCAGCCATCATGGGCATCCTAGCTATAATTTTAATCTCATTTGGTGCTTCCTCACACATTTCTTCGACCTGAGGATAAAAAAAATACTTTGATTAATAACTAAGCTAGACATGAACTAGGAAATAACATGTGTCATGTTCTTTTCCTACTTACATGTGACCTAAACCACTCATGGAAGGATTCATGCTGCATGCGGCTGATATCTCATTGATTTCGAACTCCAATTGAGGTTAGATAATGAAAATACTTACTGCAAATGTCAATTTGTAAATTTACTATCCATGACAAAGTAAACATGTGATGTGAAGTGAATTAGGAAACTTACTCCAAGTAAGGTTCTATATTAGCATAGTTGAATAGGACACATCTATGTGCTTGAAGCCAAGTCTTGTTGTCTAAAGTCACTGTGCGCTTCCCAGCTAGACCTCGCCCAGTGCTGTGAAATATAGTTGTACTTGAATTTCCTATGTGCAGCCCCTCATTAACTATAACTTGTCGGTAAAATTGAGTCGATCCATGTAAATAGTGAGCACAAAGTGTAAGGCTGTCGTAAAACATAGAACCCTCCATGATTGATCCCTCTGGATGGCTTTTTGTATGGACACTACCCTTAAGTCGCATCAAAAACCTATAAACATATATAATAGCCTCATCATGTTGTAAAATTAATATGTATTGAGTTTGTTTCTTAAGTTTGAATCTGCCAAAGAAAGTACCTCTCAATAGGCCACGTGCTACGAAAATGTACTGGACCAGCCATTCTTGCTTGGGCAGGAAGATGAACCATCAAATGTACCATGATGTCAAAGAAGGATGGAAGGAATATGGCCTCAAGAAGGCTCAATGTTTCAGCTATATCTGCCTCTAGATTATCCATGTCACTTTTACGAAAAACAGGTGCAGAAATCTTCTTAAAAAATGACTAACACGAGCAACTGCAGCACTAACTATCTCTGGCAATATTTTTCTTACAGCTTGTGGTAGTAAGTCTTGTAGAACAATGTGGCACTCATGACTCTTTAGCCCAAATATCTTTTTCTCATTAACATGACGTTGTGTCGAATATCAGACGCATAACCAGCAGGAAACTTTACCCGTTTTAGTATTTCACAAAATAATTTCTTCTCGTTAGGACTCATTGAATATGGGGCAGGTGGTATATAAAATTGGTCATCAATTTCAACAGGGTGAAGATCACTTCTAATACCAAGAGCTTGAATGTCCAAGCGAGAATTAAGATTATCCTTAGATTTCCCATCGGTGCCCAAGAATGTATTAATAAAGTTTTCATAAACATTTTTCCCTATGTGCATGACATTAAAGTTATGGCGCATCATCAAATCTTTCCAATATGGAAGTTTGAACCAAATAGATCTCCTCTTGAAAATGACTAGCGGCTCCCCTTCCTTCTGTCTCTTGCTTGTTGGTTTTTTTCTAGATGGATCCTTGCCAAAATTTGTCACAAGATCTTTAGTACACTCTAAAATTTCCTCTCCAGAAAGTGGAGTTGGTGCCTGTCTAAGCTCGGTTCAACCAAATTTCTGCTCATCAAACCTAAATGGGTGCTCTCCATGCAAGAACCTACGATGACCCATATAGCAAGTCTTGGTGCCATTACCAAGTCTAAAGGAACATATATTAGAGTGGCAATCAGGACATGCTGCTTCACCAGATGTAACACAATCGGACACATATCCTAGACCTGGGAAATCTGTAATAGTCCACAGTATTGCAGCACGCAACTGGAAATACTCTCCCTTTGAAGGATCATAAGTTCTAACTCCTTCAACAAACATATCTAATAGATCCTCAATAAGTGGTTCAAAATACAGATCCATACAATGACCAGGAGCATGCTTCCCAGGAATCAAAAAAGAGAGGATGAAGTTTGATTGCTTCATGCACATTGAAGGTGGAAAATTTAATGGTATACATATACCGGGCCAAATGCTGTAACTAACATTTTGGCCCCTATATGGATTAAATCCATCTGTGGCAAATGCCAGACGGATATTGCGGCTATCCTTAGCAAACTCTGGATGTTTATCATCAAAGTCTTTCCAAAGAGGAGAATCTGCAGGATGCCTAAGAAAATCATCTCTTGTTCATTGCTCATCATGCCATCTTGTAAGAGCCGCTGTTTTCAATGAAAGAAATTGCCTTTGTAGACTCTTCTTTATTGGAAAGTAGCGAAGAACCTTCTTAGGAACCTTATAAACATGCTTTCCATCTAAACTTTTCCTCACTGATTTCCACCGTGAAACCTTACACTTTGGACAGGAATCAGAAGCATTATGGTCCTTCCAGTAGAGAATGCAGTCATTCTCACAAGCATGGATACTGATGTACCCAAGACCTATGGATTTAATCAATTTTTTAGATTCATGGAAGTTTCTAGGTAGTGTTGAACCCTCTGGTAATGCATCATTAAGAAGATCTAGTAGTAGGTCAAAGCTTCTATCAGTCCATCCTCCAAGAAGCTTGATGTGAAGCAATCTAATCAAGAAACGCAGTTTCTTATATTTCTTGCAAGTAGGGTACAACTCTTGGCTATTGGCTTCTACCAACTTTTGGAGGGCTCGTAGGTCATCACGAGGCTGCACATCAGAATTTTCATCTTCAAAATCCCCTCCATCATCTAGACCTCCAGCTAGGTCCCTAAGCAATTCAGATATTTCATCCTCTTCGGCCTCTTCAACAGGGATAGCACCATCACTATTCCAAGGATTCACATCAGATGAACTAGTTTCTCCATGGAGGTTCCATGTTGTGTACCCCCTTAAAAACCCATCACATATCAAGTGCTCACGTACATCACATGCCTCTCTCCAAAATATGTTTGCACACTTTCTGCAAGGGCATAATATCTTGTTTCCTATTGCTGAATTTTTAAATGCATATGCTATGAAACCATTCACACCTTGTATATATGCCTTGGTGTGCCTACATGGGATTCATTGTGTTAAATTCCATGTTAATACTAGATTAAGTCTTAGTAGTTAAGAAGTAGTTCTTGTGTTTACCTAGGCTCATTCTCAATCCATGTTTTATCCATAGACTTTTGTTGGGATAGCAAGAGGCTTTGTTTATATATATTCTGACACTACAATATCACACAACAAAATAAACACAGGGCACATCATAAGCACATAACAAGGTAATCAGGCACTCATGAACGCAAATTAGTTAAATAAATCTCACCTAACACAAGTTTCTTGGATCAGCAACTTTGAAGTGATGAATGGAAGCTCCTATGGTTGTTTCAGCTATCACTCTTTCATTTGTCCAAGTTGGATACACTAAAACCTGAATATAAACAGATAAATTGTTGGTTACACTGGAGACATCACTCTTTCATTTGCCAAACAATGCAAAAATCCAAACAAATATGGAAGGCCGGCCGTAATTAACATAGGCGCTGCATTTTTTTTGCATCATCCACAAAGATTAATTAAGCATATGAACACTACTTGTACAAACTGAATCTGGATCTGGCAGTACAGAAACCTTGAGCAGCAAAAAAGTTGTCTAGACACTACTAATTAAGGTGTTATATACTGGTATGTGATGTAGAAACTCCCAATATAAAGTTGTAGATATTGAATTCATTTAGGGCCTCAAATAATCTATGGATGCTCAGTTTAGGATAATATACAAGGAACCAAACTCAAGAATAGGCATAAGTGAGTAATGGGTAGATTGGTAGAGGAGGCTACGCGCAAGAGGGAGGTCGCAGGTTCAAATCCCATTGGCCGCGTAGCACGCGATTTTTACGCGAAAAAATACGCGACTTGCGACTTTCCTAAGATTCAAAACTTTTTTTTTCCTATTTTTATAAAATGGAGGTTCTATGTACTATTCAGCATCATCACCATGTGCAGTTTAAACAACCAAATGTGCAGTTGAATTCAATCTCCAACATTCTCGGTTGTGGAACCAACCTATAAACTGGTTAGACTAGAAGTGTCCAAATAATTTCCAGAACCTCAGCTTGTACCTATGTGGAACTGGACAAGGACGCCAAGTCACATTTTCCAAATAACTTCCACAATCGACATTAATATCAATTTCAAAAGGCTCTGAATTGAAACTCACTCTACCCCAATCAGTTGACACATCACAGCTTTACTGATCAATCAACTGCAACCGACATGTATGTGTATATGGAATTTTAGCCTCAGATAAAACCAACAAATCTATACCGCGTAGCAGCTAGCTAGTATCCATTGTAGCCACCAGATCTATCACGGCGGGCGCACGACAAGAGCGAAAAGGCTAAAAGAGAGAGGGGGAAATGGGAAGAGCTGATAGATCGTACGTACCTAGGTCCCCGCCGCGTCGCGCGGAGGAGCAGTCGGAGTGGCGCGCGGCGAGGTCGGCGAAGCTAGCATCGCCAGAGAGGATCTAGTTGCAGAGGTCGAGGAGGGGCACGGAGGTCGAGGAGGCGCACGGCGGTGTCAGCGCGCATGGTGGCAGAGATGATGCCGCCGTCGGGGTCCTTCCAGGAGGCCTTGCGGCGGGAACCCTTGTGCTTGATGAGGGTGAGGGCGCGGGGGCACACGGACCGGCGGCGTGGGGTTGGCAGAGGGTGAGGGCGTCAGGGCTGAGGGTGAATGAGCGGCGGCGGTGTTGAATATCTTAGTGACTTAGGGTTTACAACATTTCGGCTAAAATTACAGCGGGAAGGGCCCAAATTCCGCGCGCAAAAGGAAAATTTCTTTAGCCACGGACCATGAGATGTTGTTCATGATGTATAGCAACTGACTGTCCAATGCAAAATAAATCAATTATAGCAACGGACCGTCCATCGCTCTATCAGGTTTTAGCAACTGACCGTCCTTTGCTAAGTTTAGCGACTCACCGTTCTATGCTGATTAACAACTTTTAGCAACTGTAGTCAGTTGCTGATTAAGGGTTGTGGTGTAGTGCCGCTTCATTTCGAGGCTGGGAGAAAAGGCACTGCCACTATAGCAGCTCGTGAAAAAAGCCGAATGCTTTACCTAGACTATCGAGGCTGAGGAAGCCCTCGACAAACTAAAAAGGATGCTGACCACCGCTCCGATCTTGGTGCCTCCTCGACCCGCAGAACCTCTACTCCTGTACGTCGCAGCAACGACCAAGGTCGTTAGCGTGGCCGTGGTGGTCAAGAGGCCAGGGAAGGGCACGCATTACCAGGTCAGTGGCCGGTCTACTTCATCAGCGAGGTGCTCTCAGATACAAAGGTGCAATACCCCCAGGTTCTAAAATTGATTTATGCTGTAATTCTCGCTCGACGCAAATTGCAACATTATTTTCTCGGCCACCCGATCACGGTGGTCTCGTCCTTCCCCTTGGGCGAGATCATCCAAAATCGAGGGGCCACCGGGAGGATCGCCAAGTGGTCAGTCGAGCTCATGGGTGAGACCTTCACCTATGCGCCTCGCAAAGCCATCAAGTCTCAGGCACTCGCAGATTTCATCACATAGTGGACAGACACCCATCTCCCCCCAGCTCAGGTTCAAGTAGAACTATGGACGATGTACTTCGATGTGTCTCTCATGAATACAGGGGCTAGGGCACGCGTGCTATTCATCTCACCTCTCGGCATCCACATGAGGTACATCATCAGAATACATTTCGCCGCATCCAACAACGTTGCAGAATACGAGGCCCTTGTCAATGGACTAAGGATCACCATGGAGCTAGGGGTCTGACGCCTTAGCGTTCGAGGCGATTCCTAGCTGGTCTCGACCAAGTCATGAAAGCCGCGAGCTGCCATGACCCAAAGATGGAGGCCTACTGCAAGGAAGTACGCAAGGTTGAGGATTGAGGACAAGTTCCACGACCTCGAGCTCATTCATGTCGCACGGCGATACAATGAAGCGGCCGACGAGCTTGCCAAGATTGCATCCACTCGAGGCACTGTCCCACTAGATGCGTTTTCAAGGGACTTACTCGAGCCGTCTGTCGACCTAGGCGTGGGGGCTAGCTCCAAAACTTCCACTCCCAAGCCAGCCGACGCGATCGAGGCCCTGCTGATGGTGGCAGAAGTAATGGAGGTCGAGCAAACCCCTCAACGACCCGGTCGACCATTCGACTGGCGCACGCCCTTCCTCGAGTACCTGATCTGGTGTGAATTTCTAGAAGATCGAGCTGAGGCCCGCCGTATCGCTCGACGGGCCAAATCATAAGCAATCTATGGCGAGAGTAAAGAACTATATCGATGAAGCCCAACCGTGATCTTGCAGCGCTACATCACCATAGAGGAAGGTCGAAAGCTCCTCGAGGATCTACACTCGGGGGCTTGTGGCCACCACACGGCTCCAAGAACCCTCATAGGGAACGCCTTCCGACAAGGCTTCTATTAGCCAACAGCCGTCACTGACGCCATCGAGCTCATTCGTTCATGCCATGGGTGCCAATTCTACGCCAAGCAAACCCACCTCCCCGCTCACGCTCTACAGATGATCCCCATCACTTGGCCATTCGCGGTGTGCGGCCTCGACCTCGTGGGTCCTCTCCAAAGGGCAGCAGGAGGGTACACCCATTTGCTTGTAGCCATCGACAAGTTTTCCAAATGGATCGAGGCTCGACCCATCACAAACATCCGCTCTAAATAGGTGGTCCTCTTCTTCACTGACAAAATCCACCGATTTGGGATACCCAACGTCATCATCACTAATAACGGCACACAATTCACAGACAAAAAGTTCTTGGACTTCTACGACCAGCATCACATCCATGTGAACTGGTTAGCGGTAGCTCACCCTCGAACCAACAGCCAGGTCGAACGCGCCAATGGTATGATCTTACAAGGGCTCAAGCCTAGAATCTACAACCGGTTAAAGAAATTCGACAAAAAGTGGGTCGAGGAACTCTCCTCGGTCCTGTGGAGTCTAAGAACAACATTGAGCAGAGCCATGAAATACACCCCATTCTTCATGGTCTATGGCTCTGAGGTGGTGCTCCCAACCGACCTCGAGTATGGGTCACCTTGACTCAAATCCTTCAACGAGCAGACAAACAAGGAGACTCGTGAGAACATGGTCCATCAGCTTGAGGAAGCTCGAGACATGGCCCTCCTCAACTCAGCAAGGTACCAGCAGAAGCTTCGACGCTACCACGACAAGCACGTACGCAAAAGAGACCTGAGCGTGGGTGACCTCATCCTACATCGACGACAAAGCAACCAAGGACGCCACAAGCTGACTCCACCCTAGGAGGGCCCTTACGTGGTGGCCGAGGTCTTGAATCCAGGGAAGTACAAGCTCGCAGACAAAAAGGGGGCAATCTTCACCAATGCGTGGACCATCGAACAGCTACGTCGCTTCTACCCTTAGTGCCACAGGGCTTTACATTTTCACGAACATCTTGTACCAAGATCATGGGAATGAATATGTGAATAAACGAAAGTGCTTTTTTTAAGTAATATACGGTTAGTACTAGTTAAAATCTCGACGTTAGGAGGAAGTCTCCACTATGACCCATCATAGTTGATACTCCCTCGGGGATTAACAGGGGGAACCCCCACAGGCTCTTAAAAACCGAACAATTTCTTCAAAAGCTCAATGTTACCCTTTTCCTTTTAAAGACATAAGGAAATCTCGCATGATCAAGTAGTAAAGGCACCTCGAGCCCCTTTAGGGCCAAGGGACGTCAAGCCTGTGAACCCCTACGCCCCTAGGCTATGGTAACTCTACTCACTCCCTTGCCCTCAAGGCAGTCAAGGTTGCCCTAACAAAAGACCAATTGAGGAATATAAACTTAGGCAGCAAAGGAAACAAAGGAAACTCAAGCATAAAGGCAACAAGAGTATATAGGAGATACGAATCCTAAGGCCACCAAGGCCGCAATGTTTAAACAGTAAAGTATATTACAACGGGTCTAAGTACCCAAAATTAGGCTCGCAGGCCTTAGTCCTCATTTCTACTCCCACCATCGTCTTCTACGCCAGCGCTGGTCTTGGGAGGTAGCACCTCCGGCTCGAACAATTTTGCTAGCCTTTCTTGAGGAACTTCCGCATCATCGATCAAGATATGGAGCCTCTCCTCGTTCTCTGCGTCAGTCATGGAGATGTCGATGACGAAACCGTGGGACACCACCTCCATATCGTAGGAGAAACCCGAGCAAACGACTACCATTGCCCGCTTCACCCTAGTGTTTGTCCCGCACCCGATCCCTCAGAGTGGCACCCAGATAGCACAGCCGATAGACCAGGGCATCACCTCGAGCTACCTCCCTCGACTCATCTGCAGGCTTGAGCTCCCAGGAGGTCAAGAGGTCGTTTATTGCAGTCCTTGCCGGCCGGTTAGGGCGACCTCCCCCTCGAGCTAAGCCTTAGAAGATCAGGCGTCGACTTGGGCAGCCAGCAGATCATCTTTAAGCCCTATAAAGATCGAGATAGGAGAATTAGGCAATAGAAAAGAAAACTCGACAAAAGAAACATGAGGGCATGAAAAACTTACCGCAAATTTTCTCCTCGAGGGCTGTGTTCTCACCAACGAGGTCGGTGTTGGCCCTCTCGATCTCCTTGTAAGAACGAGCTAGATCCGTATTTTTGACCCGTAGGTCCTCGATCATCTTACCCGACTGTTGGATGGCCTCCTCTTTCTCCCGTAGCATTTTCTTTAGACGATCAACGTCGTCAGAAAGGCCACGAGAGTGGGTTCGCTCTGCCTTGAGGTCCTCACGGGCCTTCTTCTCGGCCTCCTCCGTGGTGCCTCGAGTGATCTCGCTCTTCAGAAGCGCCTCCTTTATTCTACCATAAGCGCTCCGAGCGGCGGTGAGGTCTGCCTCGATGAGCCTCTTCTCCTTGTCCACCTTGGTAGCCGCGCCCTTGTACCGAGCAGCTTCCTCTCGTGCCTTAACGGCCGCCTCCTCGGCCGAGACAGCCTGCTCCCTCGACCGGGCAGCCTACTCCTTTGCCTTCTTTGAGGCCTCTCGAGCAGCTTGAGCGTCTTCCTCTGCCCAGGAGATCTTGTCGTCCATACTAGATAGGGTCTTCCAAACGTCGGTCAGAGCGTCCTCCATCTCCTTCTCCTCTAGAGCCACAGTGACATCCTTGTACGCCTTAAGGAGCTTCTCCTATGACTCGAGGAGCTGATCCTTGAGGAGAGGAATCTGCTCCCAGCCGCCTCTTGTCGCAGATTTCGTCATAGAGTGGACAGACACCCAGCTCCCCCAGCTCAGGTTCAAGCAGAACCATGGATGATGTACTTCGACATGTCTCTCATGAAGACAGGGGCTGGGGCAGGCTTGCTATTCATCTCACCTCTCGGCATCCACATGAGGTACATCATCAGAATACATTTCGCCGCATCCAACAACGTTGCAGAATACGAGGCCCTTGTTAACGGACTAAGGATCACCATCGAGCTAGGGGTCTCATGCCTCGGTGTTCGAGGTGATTCCTAGCTGATCATCGGCCAAGTCATGAAAGCCTCGAGCTGCCATGACCCAAAGATGGAGGCCTACTGCAAGGAAGTACGCAAGGTTGAGGATTGAGGACCAGTTCCATGGCCTCGAGCTCATTCACATCGCACGGTGATACAATGAAGCGGCCGACGAGCTTGCCAAGATTGCGTCCACTCGAGGCACTGTCCCACTAGATGCGTTTTCAAGGGACTTGCTCGAGCCGTCTATCGACCCAAGCGTGGGGGCTAGCTCCAAAACTTCCACTCCCGAGCTAGCCGACGCGATCGAGGTCCTGCTGACAGCGGCAGAAGTAATGGAGGTCGAGCAAACCCCTCAATGACCTGGTCGACCATTCGTCTGGCGCACGCCCTTCCTCGACAACCTGATCCGGTGTGAATTGCCATAAGATCGAGCTGAGGCCTGCTGTATCGCTCGACGGGCCAAATCGTACGCAATCTATGGCGAGAGTAAAGAACTATATCGAAGAAGCCCAACCAGGATCTTGCAGCGCTACATCACCATAGAGGAAGGTCGAAAGCTCCTTGAGGATCTACACTCGGGGGCTTGTGGCCACCACGTGGCTCCAAGAACCCTCGTAGGGAACGCCTTCCGACATGGCTTCTATTGGCCAACAGTCGTCGCTGACGCCATCGAGCTCGTTCTCTCATGCCATGGGTGCCAATTCTACGCCAAGCAAACTCACCTCCCCGCTCACGCTCTACAGATGATCCCCATCACTTGGCCATTCGCGGTGTGGGGCCTCGACCTCATGGGTCCTCTGCAAAGTGCAGCAGGAGGGTACACCCATTTGCTGGTAGCCATTGACAAGTTTTCCAAATGGATCGAGGCTCGACCCGTCACAAACATCCGCTCCGAACAGGCGGTCCTCTTCTTCACCGACAAAACCCACTAATTCGGGATACCCAACGTCATCATCACTGATAACGGCACACAATTCATCGGCAAAAAGTTCTTGGACTTCTACGACCAGCATCACATCTGTGTGAACTGGCCAGTGGTAGCTCACCCTCGAACCAACGGCCAGGTCGAACGCGCCAACGGTATGATCTTACAAGGGCTCAAGCCTAAAATCTACAACCGGTTAAAGAAATTTGACAAAAATTGGGTCAAGGAACTCTCCTCGGTCTTGTGGAGTCTAAGAACAACACCGAGCAGAGCCATGAAATACACCCCATTCTTCATGGTCTATGGCTCCGACGCGGTGCTCCCAACCGACCTCGAGTATGGGTCACCTTGACTCAAAGCCTACAACGAGCAGACAAACAAGGAGACTTGCGAGAACGCGGTTGACCAGCTCGAGGAAGCTCGAGACATGGCCCTCCTCAACACAGCAAGGTACCAGCAGAAGCTTTGAAGCTACCACGACAAGCACGTACGCAAAAGAGATCTGAGTGTGGGTGACCTCATCCTAAATCGACGACAAAGCAACCAAGGACGCCGTTGACGGTCCTTAAGTACCAAATATAATCATCAAATAAATAAAGAAAAGGATCCAAATGCAACCAACACCCAGACTTAGGGTTTTATCTGATAGAATTCCACAAGTTTTGGTGTTTGTCTATTTCTGTAGGGGGTTATCAGGAAATAAGAAAGAAAGGCCCACACGTCGGGTTTACATAGAGATATTAACGTGCCGTGCAATTTTCTGTCATCCGGAAGACTCTAGAAGCCACGGGAATGAACGTTAAGGCGAACAGGCCCGGGGGCAGGGCGCCCGCCCTCCCCGCTAGGGCGCCCGCCCTGACCTAGAGTCCAATCAGGACTCTCTTCGGGGATTACGCTCCACCGACCTAAAGGATCAAGGATAACCGTTCAATCAATGTTGGTTTGATTTGACGGCCCATATTCACTTGGAAGGACTATATAACCAGACCCCCCTGGCCCCTGGAGGAGAACAAGTTCATCATAGAGTTGACAGGAGCCCTCGAAGGATAACCTCTCCTCTAAATAGACTTAGGGCTTTGCATCCAATGTGAGTAGAATTAGATCTTCTAGTTTCTACTAGATTGAGAGAGATAGAGTGGAGGTGTAGATCGGAGGAAGCCCGGCCTGTCGGTGTCTACTCCGAGGTTGTACCTGCGGGATCAAGTTCTCCTAACCCAAAGCTTGCTCCTAGGATTCTTCAGTAATTCGACTTCTAATTCAAGTTCTTGTTTTATTATTCTTTGGTTTATTAGTTTACTTTAATCTCTTCCGGTTGAGTTTAGAGTAATCATTGCTAGCGTAAATGTGGTGTTTGGGCTAGGGTACTCATAGATATCCCCTGACTAGCTGGACCGTGGTAGTAGCGAGGAACGTGACATTTCTGAGTTACCTTTGCAGACCATATCTCGTTAGCAGGAAGGATAGGGTTTATAGGTGTGGGTCGAACATCCTCTGTGGTGTCTAGATTCCGTAAGCTTCCCCAATAGAACAGTAGATCATCCTTACGAAGGTTAGAATGAGACTACAGTTGCAGTCTTCTCTATACATCGCTCACATCCAGAAACATTCTTTGTAGCCTAAAGGGTAGTAGCAATAGATTTGGTTAGTCAGATGCACGTTTCTCCCAGTGGTAAAAATATAAATACGATACTCTGGAAAACCTCCCAGGTGAAATGCTCACCGATATCCGTGCGTTTGCGGATCATTTCCTGATGGCGTTACCAAATATCAACAAGCATTTCTGGCGCCGTTGCCGGGGAGAAAGACGGTTTGCTGAGATAACTTTAAGTCTTGCTATTATCTTGTATTATACTTTTATACTTTTATTCTTTTATCTTTTTATTTTTCCATCTTTATGGATAACTAGAATTCCACACCTATTACTGAATTTTTTGCACCTTCAGAGACCAGCCATAGACCATGGGAGTTAACAAGTCCTTTCTTTGCCCCTAATTATGATATATGTCCGGAGTTGATTGCAATAGGTCAAAACCAACCCTTTCCTATAGCTGAAGTCCTATCTTTTAATCAAGAAGATAATGAACTTTTAGCTACACCTATGGAATCTATTAATCTTTCTATAAATTCTAGTTTAAACCTAGCCCTACAAGACCATGTTTTTTCTCGATATTTTCACATTGGTCTTAATCATATAACCTTTGGTAGAGTCATTCTTTCTTTATCTATTAGTAAAGGAAGGTATGTCTTCATTCGTGGAAATCCTTCTTGCACTAGTCTTCATAAAAAAATCCTAGAGATAGAGAAGGAATCATCTCCTAGACAAGGAAAGGAAGTTTCAATAGCCGATTTCCAAACATTCCAATCCCATGATTCGGCTATCCAACCCATCCTTGAGCCTAATAAGTTCTCCTATGCTCTTTCTCTTGAACCTCCCGATGATCCTGTGAATCTTTCTAGACATCCCATGCATAAGAGTCACCAAGACCACAAGGAGGATCGAGAAGAACTACATCAATGGCTAAAGGGCATTAATAATCCATGTGCTATCATCATTGAATGAATGGATAAAACAAACTTGAGAGACAATCCTAGAGGAATTTTAAGCATTCATGAAGAATCATCCTTGGAGTTTGAGAATGAGAGAAACAACAGTGAGCATGGAAGTTATTTCATAAATACCTCACCACGTCCTTGCTCATATAAAACATCTCCCCAATCAATTGGTCTCTCCAAAATCACCGCATTTGAGATCTCCAACCCCCTCTTCCTTTCCATTTATAAAAACTTTAAAAGGGCGGTTGTCGATGCATATGTCTATAATAAATATTGCAGATATCATTGAGTTGATCTTGATATAGGTCAGCGTTGGAGGGGAAACCACTTCGCTGACATAAATTGATGGTTTCCCAAGGACAAGCTTAGTGTCCTAAAACAAGCACTTATCAGATCGTAACATGAACTTTTAATTATTTGCAACATTACCTTGTGTATTGAGCACATAAAGATAATTGTAGAAATATTCCTTCGGGTATTCTTGTCACTAACCTTTCCAGGATTGGAGCAAGAAGATTGGATGAACGACAAGCACAAGGTATGTCCAACCAACCATCGTACAACATTGAATTAGATTCATCCAAACTTGAATTTTGCAAAATTCAAGCTTGGGGGAGTACTTTACATAAAAACATCCTTTGCCATGTTGCTATGTTGGTTGTCCCTACCTTTGAGACATGCTCAACTTGTTAAATACTAATCACACTACTTCATCTCCACTTAAGTAGATCTATATAAATGCTCTCATGCTACCTTTATTTGCTTTAGTATATGTCTAGGTTTGGAGTAGTTTCATTTATCTCTTAATTAAGCATGGTGCTTAGTTTAGGAATGATGATCTTACTTCCAAAGGATTTTTTTAAATTAAGCATGGTGCTTAGGTTAAAATGCCCTCCTAAATCAAATTAGACATGGTGTCTAGGTTGATTTTTGAGACGATAGTATGCTATAGTAGATATGGGATATTTTGTTGGACTAACCCCTGCAGGAAAACTTTCAATATCAACCTGGGAAGTCCTGAGATACAAACTCATTGGAGATAAAGGAGACACATGAAGTTTAACAATTTGCACAAGAAGGCCATAGCTCATTCATCATAAAGAGTTGACTATGGAGGTTGCCACAAACACGATGCACAACTGCTAAGAAAGGAAAGCTTCCACGAGGTGATACTATACCATCACTCTTCAATTAAGGTAACATCTTAAGGTACTTGACTATCGCTTTTATAAGTTTCTCCTTGGTTCTGGCATTCACATAAAATAAAGAGATAAACATGTATGATTTATAACTCCAAATTAACCAACTCAACTGATTCAGCAAGTTTAGTCCTTTAATCTTTGTTCCTAGTAAGTTAAAATGTTGCACGTTCGATCTTTGGAAGATATAAACAAAACATAAATATAGATAGATAATCTTTCCATTAGGTTGAGCTATCTGATGTGACAAATGCTACACTCGTGATCCATCAACTTTGTCTTGCTCACTATGCTTAAGGTTAGAGAAGAACAAATACACTTTTGGTTCTGTTGGTGTTTTCCACCAACAGGGCCCATGCACTTGATCTCTGCCTTGACTCTATGAACAAGTACACTTAGATCAAAACATGGAGGAGTTTTACAACTCCCAGACTCCACCAAGTGAAGGACGTGGATCTACGAGCACAAACACACTGAGCAGGATATTGCAAACACCGCACTTCGAGCTGCTGGGCAAACAACGAACATGGGTGACTCTGTATCAAGAGGTGCAGACGTCAAGGTCCACACCTAATCAAATGATGCACCTAAAGGATGAAGACGGTGAGAAGTCTTGTCCAGAAGACTTAAAACATTGGATCCTTGTCGGAGGAAGTCAACATCGTCGACTCAAGTCGCCTTTCCTAATCAAGAAGGACGACCCTGGTGTTCCAAGCATCAAGTGCACATTCAATGGATACTCTTTTCAGAAGACACTCTACGACACCGGATCTGACGACAACAAAATGGCCGCAGTCACTCATCAGCTCCTACATAGGACCATGCCTCTACAACCAACATACATTCAGCTCTAGATGATTTTTAGGTCATTGTCATGGGAGAAGACGAGTACGATCCACTCATCATCCTTGGAAGACCGTTCCTCAACACTATCAAAGCCATTATCTATATTGGAACTGGAGAAGTCCACATGCACTTCCCTCTGAAGAAGGTGACACAACGCTACCAGAGGCAAATCATCAAGAACGGATGGGCAGACTACGAAGATGACTAGAAGAACAATTAGAAGCACAATTAGAGAATCACCAAGAATCCTCTTGACAGATCCAGAAACCAATTGAAGATTGACTCCTACTAGTTCTAATCCTATGTAGCTATGCTAATCTAGATGTCTAATTGATGTGGTGGCTCTAATCTTGATCAGAGGCTTCTTCTCCATTGAGAACAATGAATTAGGGTTGAGAGGCTCTCTCCTCTAGGGGCCAGGGGGTCTGGTTTTATAGTCCCTTCAAGTGAATATGCGCCGTTGGATCAAACAGACATTGATTGAACGGTTATCCTTGATCCTTTAGGTCTGTGGAGATCTTTCCCGAAAGAGAGTCCTGTTTGGACTCCAACAGAGGGCGGGCGCCCTGGTCTCCTGGGCTGGCGCCCAGGGCCAGGCTCCGTTCGGCCTCTCCTTCCTTCCCGTGGCTTCTAGAGTCTTCTAGATGTAAGATAATTGTGTGGCACGTTGATATTTCTATGTAATCCCGACGTGTGGGCCTTTCTTCCGTATTTCTTGATAACCCCCTGCAGAAATAGACACACACCAAAACTCGTGGAATTCAGTCAGATAAAACCCTAAGTCTGGATGTTGATTTCATTTGGATCCTTTTCTTTGTTTATTTGTTAATTAAATTTGTTACTTAAGGACCGTCAACATGCTCTAATTTACTTTAGCAATGTTCCTTATACATAAATGAAGAGTCTTTTATGCTATATATGATGATGAAGATAACTAGAGTAGATTGTGACTTAGTAGATAGTAGATAACTTAGAATCCATTCTCTAGCTAATCCAATGTCACCTTACATATATGAAGAGTAGTCTATTTTCTAATCGCTGTGTTATTTACCCATGAGCTTATATTTCATTATCATTATTATTATGGCTTACCCCCCTGCCAAAATAAGTGACTGTGTGACGAGTTCCTCATTAGTAATCAAGTTCTTGCAAGATTATCTCTAGTCTATGCCTTGATAGATTTTATCCTTATCTTTATCCCCATTGTTCTTCTTAAGAAAAATAATAAATAACGATACCTTGAATACATTTCCTGGTGAAATGCTACAATGAGGTATTTTATCTGTGCGCTTGCGGATAGAATAGATTATTTTCTAGAGAGCCCTTACATTCATAAATACCTTTGTACACTCTGGCACCATGCTAGGGATGACAACCTAATATCCAAGTGGTGTTAGTAAGTGTCAAAAAGCATTTCTGGTGCCGTTGCCGGGGAGCAAAAGGAAAGTCATGAAATCAGTCAAGGTTATTCAAATAAAATATTAGACTAGACTATAGAGAAATAATTGCATAAAACAGCTACTAAGTGAGAAATCATAACATGGCACCTCTGCTTTGGCAGGTTCACCCTGTTGTTTTTCTATGTTTATATTTTTATACAGGGTATATTAGGATTGACTTTGGTACATTCAACTCTTCATCATCAGAACCAAAGCAATCAAGAAAGAAGAAGCTAGCTACCAATTGCTGAAGCTATGGCACAGAAGACCCTACAAGAATTCTCTGCTCCAAGTCTTGAGAACATTCCAACTGGTCCAAGATTTGCATTAGAAGAAGGAGCACCTGAGTTCGAGCTCAAGTCAAGCCTCATCAATTTGGTACAAGCTACACAATTCAGTGGAAAGGCACATGAAGATGCTAGTGCACACTTGCAGAATTTCATAGAGATTGGAAGCACAATCCACATCAACGGAGTCGACAAAGACGTCATACTGCTTCACCTTTTCCATTCTCACTAGAAGGGAAAGCGAGAAAGTGGTTCTACATTCATCAAGATAACATCAACAACTAGACGAACTTGTCAGATGCCTTTCAATCAAAGTTTTTCCCTATAGGCAAAACAAGTGCCTTAAGAGGAAATATTGTCAGTTTCCAACAACAGAAGACAAAAACCATTTCAGAAGCATGGGAGCGTTTTCAAGGATACATATCAGATTGTCCTCACCATGGAATGGCTACATGGTTACTTATGCAGACCATCTACCATGGATTAACCCAGAAGGCTCGTGAGTGCCTAGATGCATCTGCTAAGGGATCATTCTTGGAGCTTACAATTGGAAAAGCAGAGATACTTTTGGATAAGATAGTAGAAAATCAAAGCTGGTTCCAAGATAAAGCTCAACAGTGTCATCAAACTGAAGAAATACCAGAAGAAGTAAATGCATTATCAGCCAAGCTAGAAAATTTGCTCCATTGGATTGACCAGAGGGCCAAGTTTATAGAAGATCAAAGGGCCATTGAGACAGCATACAAATATTAACCTACCTCGAATCAACCCAATAGCAAAGGTATGAATTCAGGTAATACTTTCAAACAACTTTCATTAAAAGAGATAATTGCTCAACAAACAAAAACTAATGATGAAGTTAAACAAATGCTAGACACAAATGAATCATCTCTAAAAGATATACACAATAAAATGGATTTTCTATTAACTACCTTTGATGAGCAAAACACTCTTAATAAAAGGGTAGAGCTTAAATTAATAAAGCTAGCAGCTGCATTGCCTGTTACCACTAACATTGAGCAGGTAAAAAACATAAAGCAGGTAAAAAACATAACTACTAGAGTGGGCAAAGCCACCACCCCATACCCAAAAGAGAAACAAAGAACATCAGCACCAGTGCAACCAGCAGTGATAGAAGAAGAAAGCCCAATTGAAGCAGAAGATCTGCTGCAACCACCAAGAACTGGAGAAATGAGGAAAGATTTTTACGACACCAACTATTTGCCATTTCCCAGAAGAAACAGAGGACTGCAGTCGGATGAGCAGTTTGGTAAGTTTGTAGAGGTCATTCAGAAATTATATGTCAACATACCTCTGCTCGATGCCAATAAGGTACCCACATATGCAAAGTACATCAGAGATATTCTTAATAAGAAGAGACCACTGCCCACCACTGAGGTTATCAAGCTGACAGAAGAATGTAGTGCGGCCATCCTCAATAAACCACCAAGGAAGAAGAAGGATCCTGAATGTCCCACTATTGATTGCTCAATCGGAAACCAACACTTCAACAATGCACTTTGTGATCTTAGAGCAAGTGTCAGTGTGATGTCACCATCAGTCTACGATAAGCTTGAGCATACGACCCTAGAACCAACATCAATGTGCCTACAACTAGCAGATCAATCAGTTCGACACCCGCTGGGTATCGCCAAAAACATTCCAGTCAAGATCAGAGATTTCCTTGTGCCAGTAGACTTCGTGGTACTGGACATGAGTCCTGACTCAAAAGTATCCATGATCCTTGGAAGACCATTTTTGAGCACTCCCAATGCTCACGTTGATGTCGGAAAGGGAGAAATCAAGTTCAACGTAAATGGGAAAGAAGAACACTTCACATTCAAGCCCAGACCAGAGAGAGACTCTACAGTGAAGGAAGTTCACGAAGAAGAACCACTAGAGACACCATCTCCGAAGGAAGGAAATTCAGAAGATTAAAAGATTTGGAGGTCTAGCTTAGGGGACCCAAAAATCCCAAACCCTCGCCGGGAGGTAAATCGGTATTTATCCGCATCATTAATTCTTGCATAATTAATTCTTGCATTAGTCATATTTATTCACAGCATTATTATAATAATGAAAAGCCCCATATAAATAATATTTATGGTGTGTGACAACCCATATTTATTAATTATTGTGGAGGCACAAAAATATTTTTCCATGATCATTTTTAATAAGTTTCAATTCTCATAGATTTTCCTGCATTATATTTAATCATAGCAACCTTCTAGAAGCATGACCCACACTCCTTGGGTCCCACATGTCATACACCACACCTCACACACATCCCATCACATTATTTAATCCACCAACATAACTCCTCTCACCAGCACTTTTCCACCGACCAACCACCACCCATGAATTATTATTCTGCGTAAGAGCCAAGCAAAGGAGGGAGTGGAGAAAAAGCAGCCAAGATGGCCACCATAGGTGGGCGCCCGCTTATATGACCATGCCAGCAAGCAAGATGTCACAAGCTCCAAGTCCAGCTACAACCACTCAAGTTTTACCTACACCGACACCAGCCCAAGTGATCGACGGACCGGTTACACGTAGTCGTGCAAAGAAGCTACAACAAGAGGTCCACGTTCTACTTTGTGAGATTCATTTTAATGTTAATGAGAATTATATTCTACCTAAGTGTTCTACCTTGATTGTACTCAGGTATATAGAAGAAGAGAAGGATGAATCGGACCGTGAAGAACGAACTAGTGCAAGTTCCAGAAGACACTACAAAATGGACTAGAGAGTCAAAAACGGACCAGTGGAAGTCAAAAACGGACCAGTGCAAAGAAATCTTCATAACGTTTTAATCACAAAAGCTATGAAGGCCCATAATGACTTGTTGGAAAGCTTGTCGAGTCTACTTTCCAATGAATCTAGTGGAGACCAGTTTGGATACTACGTATTGCCTGCAGACTAGAATTAGTACAGACTGCTCAGAAGGTCAACAGTCTGTCGTGACAGAATGTTGGTACAACTTGCCGTGCAAAACTGTACCAATCTACAACGTTTCGTGGTGCACGACATACATTGCTAGAAAGCTCTTGGAGTCTAGTTGCACATCCAAGAAACAGTTCGTCATTTGGACTTCCCAATAAAATGTTATGGTCAGTTTATTGGAAACTGCTCTGGAGGCCAACAGTCACGCGAAGCCAGTTCGGGAATCCAGTCCGAGGGGACCTTTCATATTGCCTTTCCTCAGAAACTCTATTTCGCTTTCATACGTATCTAGGAGGGTTGTTCCTAGTATAAATATCCTTTACCTCTAAGCTATTATAAAACTTTGATCATTTGATAAACTATATGATATTTCTGCCGTGCTGCTGACTGCCTTACTCAACCTTTGTTCTTCCTTGTTCTTCTTGGACTTGTGAAGTGAATCCTCTGGGTTCCCCTACTTCGTGCTCTGCGGCTTCCGTTCGGCTGCGCCGTATTGTGTGGATTAATTCCGGATTGTGGTTCTGCGGTCACTCGGAGATCGAGTCGAAGTCTTCGTGGTTTCGGTGCCTCTCTCCTCGTCGCTTGGCCGCATCTAACCTTTGTCAGGTATAAAGCTAGTTACCCACTGTTCGCGGCAAGTTATCCTTGTTCTTTTGATCTAATGTCATGAAGATCGGGCCACCCTCGTACCGATTCATATCGGTAGCCTATCAACTGGTATCAAAACTTTCATTGTCATGGTAGATCTCACAATCATCCACATATCTACCTTTAGTTTATCTATCGTTTGTTACTGTTTTGTTCATCACCTATAGTCCAGTGAAAAGCCTCAAAAAAATCCTAAAGCCCTTTCACGGTACTGTTATCTTGTGTTTTGTGTTCATCAAGTTGCTAGTCACCATCTTTACATATATTGTGTTGTGTTTCATTTGTTATCCACACCCCTGTTAGTATAAAAAAAGAGTTCAAAAAAAGTTAGTGAAAAAAAAATTCAGAGAAAAGAAAAGAGAAAGAACAAAAAAAGTAGAAGAAGAGGAAAGGGGTTGTATTGCGGTTTGCTTACTGAAAAAATTCAGTTTACGAATTTAGATTCTTGGTGATTTATATACCAGCAACATTACATCTTGTGAGCACAGCAAACCACTTGATTTTCAGTACCATAGCCTCCCTTGTTTAGCCACCTATAGCTCCTCCAAAAACTGAAACTTGGACATTCGACTCGTAATCCTTGCAACCTCGGAATCACTTCTGTTGAGCTGCTACACTAGCACAATTCACTGTCCTTGAGAATAGGAAAGAGCATTGGTAAGTAAGATGTGAGGTTGTGTGATTCCACAAATTTACCCATTCCACTATATCTTGCATAAGTGCTAACATGTCAGGATCCAATTCGAGCGTTCGTGGTGGTCGATATGGAGAAAAAGAAACATCAGTTTCGCAGGCTGAGTTACGCCAACTACAAAACTCACTAGTGGAGGCCATGGAGAAGATGTTTGATGAACATCTTCCTGTGGTGCGCGGTCGGGCTAAACAACATAGCTCAGCCAACTCACGCTATGGTCTCTTTGGCCACAGTGGACAACATGGAGGAGGTGCTCATGGGCATAGCATTCGCCCCCGTGTGCTCATTGATGATGAAGATTACTGTGTGTCCCCCAAAAGAAAAATTCAGCAAGAGTGCCACCAACCAAAATTGAGTGAGAGAAATCAAAAGGAAAAAATGAGAAATTCCACCATATGTGAGAAAGAGTGGCACCAACCAAAATTCAGTGAGAGAGTTCAAAATAAGAAGATGAGAGATTCCACAATATTTGAGGAGGGCCACAAAACTCTATGTGAGAGTGATCCACAAAAATTGAGTGAAAAAAGAGATGAATCATGTGAGGAATTATTTGCTTCTAACATCATAATACCTTCTATTCTTGTTCCTTTTGCGATGCAGGTTCATGAAGAAAATGATGTTGTGAATTATGATCAGCCCCCAATCTTCGATGAGGAAGAACAAGTGATTGTCAATGACAAAGATACACATGCATATGTGGCTTCACAAGACGCTGAAGTAATTGTGCATCAAAATCTATGTGAGAATGAGAGCCACATTGCCAAAATGAGAGAGAGTGAAAACAAAAGTGAGTTGAGTGATTCCACCCACTATAAGGTTGAGAGTGTCAACAATGAGAGTGTGAGGGATACACCACAGAAAAGTAGATATTTAGAATGCAGGCCAAGTGAAGATATCTCTGAAACTAACACTCTCATCTCTACTTCTAGCTTTGTCTTTCCAAATGTGCAGGTTGGTGATGAAAATAGGAAAGAGATGGATGCTCAAGACAACACCATACTTGTTGAGAGAAATGAGAAGGTAGCCATTTAACTAAACCCATTGTTTGTTGCCCAAAACCTGAACCATGACATGGTTAACGGTAAGATTTTAGAGGTGCAATCCTTGGTACTTGCACCGCCAAAAAGTCCAAAAGTTATTGAAAATAAATCAGATTTGAGTTTGCAAAATAAAATGGCAAGTAATTATGATAATACATATGGTTCAAATGGGATTAACCATAGACGAAATATTTGCACTGATTTGATTATTTCACATGTTCACCCGTGTGCTGAAATTTTGCAAGTTGATAACAAAAGTTCAATCATACATGATCTTTTCTATGGTTTGATGTGGTTCATATACATGATAATTTGCATTCATATGTGTGATACGATGCATTCAATACTCATACATCTTAGAGATGGCGGCACATTTCTCAACCCTTTAGTTAATTCTTCAAAACCATCTAAGATCAACAATGAAGTTAAAAATTTAGAGATTCAAACCTTGGTACACGTAGAATCATTGGATTTAAAATACATGAAGAATAAATCAAATCTGAGTGTTCACCACATACTGAGTACTTGTGATATCACTGTTTTAGCAATAAAACATAACCAAAACATTTGTGCTAATTTGACTGGAACTCATGTTGATACAAGTGCTGAATTTCTTTTTGATGAGAGTCTTTGTGCTTTGAATGATCCTTAAAACACTTCATATAACAACAAACAACACCTCATCCAGTCGGTTACTTGTGCTGATTTGTTTACAAGGATAACTCCTCTTGAATGTTTGTGTTATACTATGCTTAACATGCCTATCAATATTGAACAAATGCTTGAGAAAATTTCTAACATAACATCTTTGAGTTCATTGAATACTACTCATAGCTTCCACTTTACATTAGTCTTGATTGGAGAACATGTTGTAGATACCTTCCAGGTTCATGCCATTTGTGTAACATATAACAAGCTTACTGATTTAGACTAAAAAATGTTGAGAGATAAACAAAGTGAGACATCTTTTAAGATGCAACAAATGCTTGGTGCTTATGGTTTCTATCAATTTATGTTGTCAGCATGTTCGTACCATCCACTTAAAGTTAGAAATCTTGTGCAAAGCAAAGCCTATACACCGAAAAGTTGTTCATCCACACCTTGGAGCATTGAGTTTAAAAATTATACTGTTAAACCCTTGAATAAATTTTACTGCCGCAATAATTTTTGGAATAACATTAGTTCTCAACATCTATTTGATGAAAAGTTTGATCTTCTAAAGATAAAACATGATAACATGAATCAAGTGATTGGATTAGTAGAATTTTTGTGCTTCCATCATCTAAACTGTTTGTAGGTTCACCAAAGTTGAGAGAATGTTTCTTACATGGAAAAGGAAATAATGCAAAAATAATTCATAATGGAATAAATGAACAAAACAAAAGGAATGATTATTGGAATTATCAAGTACATCCACCCCCGATTTTGTCTAAGCTGTTTTTAGGTAAACAAAAGTCGTGGATGACTTTTCTTGAAGGGAGGGAGGATGGTGTGACCATACCAAGGCAATCAACATTCAAGCATCCACTCAAGGTGAAAGCTAAACTTAATTCCAAATCATTTAGGTTTCCACATACAAGGCTACTACCTGGTTTATATGATTATAGATTCAAACACCTTGCTATCATAGAACAAGAAGATTGCGATGTTATCACAACATGACAAATCGATGGCCTAGCACATCTCTTTGGATCAGAAGAGTTAGAGTCGAGGACGACTCCTTTTCAAGAGGGGGAGGATGATATGACCATGCCAGCAAGCAAGATGTCACAAGCTCCAAGTCAAGCTACAACCACTCAAGTTTTACCTACACTGACACTAGCCCAAATCATCGATGGACCGGTTACACGTAGTCGTGCAAAGAAGCTACAACAAGAGGTCCACGCGCTACTTTGTGAGATTCATTTTAATGTTAATGAGAATTAAATTCTACCTAAGTGTTCTACCTTGATTGTACTCAGGTATATAGAAGAAGAGAATGATGAATCGGACCCTGAAGAACGAACCAATGCAAGTTCCAGAAGACACTACAAAACGGACCAGAGAGTCAAAAACGGACCAGTGTAAGTCAAAAATAGACCAGTGCAAAGAAATCTTCATAACTTTTTAATCACAAAAGCTATGAAGGCCCATGAGGACTTGTTGGAAATCTTGTCGAGTCTACTTTCCAATGAATCTAGTGGTGACCAGTTTGGATACTCCGTATTGCCTGCAGACCAGAATTAGTATAGACTGCTCAAAAGGTCAATAATTTGTCATGACAGAATGTTGGTACAACTTGCCGTGCAAAACTGTACCAATCTACAATGTTTCATGGTGCACATCCCAATAAAAAGTTATGATCAGTTTATTGGAAACTGCTCTGGAGGCCAATAGTCACGCGAAGCGGGAATCCAGTCCGAGGGGACCTTTCACATTGCCTTCCCTCACAAACTCTATTTCGCTTTCATACCTAACTAGGAGGGTTGTTCCTAGTATAAATATCATTTACCTCTAAGCTATTAGAAACCTTTGATCATTTGATAAACTATATGATATTGCAGCCGTGCTGCTGACTGCCTTACTCAACCTTTGTTCTTCCTTGTTCTTCTTGGACTTGTGAAGTGAATCCTCTGGGTTCCCCTACTTCGTGCTCTGCGGCTTCCGTTCGGCTGCGCCGTATTGTGTGGATTAGTTTCGGATTGTGGTTCTGCGGTCGTTCGGTGATCGAGTCGAAGTCTTCGTGGTTTCGGTGCCTCTCTCCCTGTCACTTGGTCGCATCCAACCTTTGTCAGGTATAAAGCTAGTTACCCGCTGTTCGCCGCAAGTTATCCTTGTTCTTTTGATCTACTGTCGTGAAGATCAGGCCGATTCATATCGGTAGCCTATCAGCCGCCCACCTACAGAGGGCGCCCGCCCTGTCCCGTTTCCTCTTATAAATTGCCACTTCATGCCTCCAACTTCTTCACACAAGCATTCCAGAAAACCACGCAAGTTTCAGTTTCCAGAGAAGGAGCTCTTGAAGTGAAGTGAGAAGGAGAGTAGAGAGGAAGAGAAGAGTTGAAGAGAGGTTGGTAGTCTTTGAGTGAGAGAGTAAGGTTCACCTAGAAAGTAGTGATCCTGCTGTCCAGAGCAGATGTAAAAATTGTTTAGGGGCAGGTGCTGCCAAAATAAAAGCTTGTCTTGAACGACTAACCCGTGGACTACTGACATTTCAGATAGTTGACCACTAACATTCTCTCTCACATTTTCCATTAGTTGTGTTTGTGTCAACTTTTGTTTGCAGGATGTTCAAAAAGGTAAAGAACGCAGGGAAGGCCCTCAACAACATAGGTACAAGGAGTTCATCTCGACACTCCTCGCACCCGTCAAAGATGAGCGTCGACCCGACACCCCCGCAAGCTCTGCCATCTTCATCTGAACAGCAAGTCAAGGTCCTCCTCAAAATAGGAGACCTTGGACTGAAGACCCACTGGGAAAAGGAAGTTTACCAGCAGCTAAAGAATAAGGATTTCATTCACAGCCCACTCTTGATCCTATCTTGCTACAAGAAACAGGTATGGATACTGAATTCGATTTGATTTTTCAGATGGTGGGTTGGACAAATTTTTGGAACATAACTGAGCTGGGTTCCAGTCTTCTCACCCTTGAATTTCTTTGCACTTTACAAGATTATGAGGGGGGGAATTGCTTTTCGGATGTTCAAATAGGACATTATGTTGTCTTGGAGAGAACTGAGCGACAATCTCGGTTTCTCTTCAAGATGCATCCTGGACATTGACTCCGAGTTACCCAATTTTGGGAGACACCAGTTCTGGAGAGAGATATCTAGAGATGAGGTTTATAGTCAAGCCCGAACCAGCGACCTAGAACAACGCACTCTTAGGATGTTCCACAAATGGCTTGGGTACAATCTTTTCCATCGTGATGATATTAGAAAAGTAAGAGTATGAGATTTACATCTTCTATATGCTGCTATAAATAAAGTACCGACTTCACTTGTTACACTTTTGGTTTCTCATTGGCTTAGTATACCTAATCTTCAGGGACCTGTAGGATGTACTTCACTTATCACTTGTCTAGCCTCTAATCTTCATTTGCTAGAAAACTCGTCATTGGAATTCATAGATGAGTTACGAATTTATCATGGCAATGACACATTTAGGCATGCTCAGATGTTGAAAAAAGAGGGGAACATAATGTATATATTATACGATAATAAAGGCAAGATTCGGTTACCTAACCTGAACTTTGGCCTCTATGTTGTTCAAAGTTTTTTGATTGAGATTGCAGTGACACCGGTAAACCAGAGAGCTCCACAATGAGTGGCATCTGAAAGGATGACCACCCATCAAGAACGCACCTGGCATGGAGCTGATCCCGGGCCGGAAGAAGCAGCGCACCTGCATTATTGTGACTACAAACCCTGAGTCCTTCAGGACCCATGAGTTCGACATGCTCAACCACAAGAGCCAACACAGAAGACATGGCCGGAGAGCCAAGATCACCAGTGGACAAACCCGCCTTTCCATACGGACAGGTACTCCACTGATCCATATGGAGCTTTAGGGTCCAGACCTCCGCCCCAATTCGATGCAGGACGATACTCTGAAGCCTCTTATGCTTTCACGAACGACTACTACCAAGAGGCCGGCGCTTTCTTCACCCGTACCGACAACACCCTCCTCGACATCCAGAATACACAAGCGGAACATGGACGACTCCTGGAACAGCAACAAAAATGGAACTAGGACCACGCCACAGTAGTACCAGAACTGAGACAAGACACCACAACGATGAACGACAACATCACCACCATGATGCGATTCTGGAACATTGGGTAAGACCGACAACTACATCCAGCTTCGGGGAGTTCCTCCCCGTTTTATCAAGTAAGTTTTTATTTGCCCTTCTTATTTATTCTTTTCTATTTTAGTGTTTTACTTATCTTAAAAGAAAAACATAGAAAACCCAATAAATATTTTCTTACTTTACTTTACTGCATTCTATAAACATGAAAACAAAATAAAAAGAGTGTGTAGATAAGTGTGCTTTATTTTTCCTACTAAGTGTTAATCTCTAGAAAAATAAAAGACCAAAAAATTGCATGATGGAAATGATGAACAGTTGCTCTGTTTGCTTACTTTCAAGTACCTAGCTTTTATATTAGAGTTCTTCTAGGAATTATTAAAACTAAAATCACTATCTATGGAAAGCATAAAACCAAAGTCTAGGTAAAAGAAAGGCATAATATAAAGTTTGAGTTACTGTTTATCTTTGTCGACGAAAGCTGGTCGGCAGTCTACCTTGGGGTATACCCACGGTAGTTGTTTATCGGTACACGGTGCGCAAACTACGAACTCGATGGTGACGCAAGACTCGGACAAGCTTTTTATCCAGGTTCGGCCGCCGAGTTGGCGTAATACCTACGTCATGCGTCTGGTTGTATTGATTTGTGTTGAGAGAATCGTATGTCCTAGGGGGGTCCCTTGCCTCTCCTTATATAGTCTGAAGGGCAGGGTTACAGATCTGGAAACTAATCCTAGTCGGTTACAATTGTCATAGATAGTTCGATATCAATTCCTATTCTAACCGACTAGAATCCTGCTTGATCTCCACATCTTGCTTCCTTGCGCGAAACTCCAGGCTGTCGTATCAAGCCTTGAACTCGTCTCGTAATGGGCCAAGCCTCCTGGCCCAAGTCTAGCCGTAAGGGTATAGGGGTCTATCCCCCCACAGCTAGTCCCCGAGCACCATGTATTGTGATGTAACTCGCCGTCTTGAGCTTCTTCGATCAGTGAGGCTTGGCGTCTTCAATAAGCAGGAAAGTCGTCCAAACAGTTGCAACAGTATTTTGACCAACTCAAAAAACAGTTGATCAACATTGACATCGAAGAAGCAGGTTGTTTGAAGAATGCATGGTGCTCTGAATTTAAAAAAGATTTCTTTCTTGGTGAAGTGTGCCCACTTCACTTTTCTGAAAAGCATGGACCTAAAAAAAAAACAAGCATATTCACTGCAAGGTGAAGTGTGCCCACTTAGTCCCCGAGCCTGGTAGTAGGTGACGTAGGCACGTGGTGCCAGGGTCAAAAGAAAAGTCCTCAAAGAAATTCTGAAACTGAGATGCATCGCCAGATGCATCATACCGATGTAGTCCCCGAGCTTGCTGGAAGGCGAAGTATGAGCCTTGTAGCAAGGTCTAAAAAGTTGAATTTACCAGTCTGACTGCAATTGAATAGATTAATCGACCAGTCCCCGAGCATATAACGCTCGGTGGTCGGTACAGTCCCCTAGCACGTAGTGCTCGGTAGTCGGCACAGTCCCCGAGCACGGTGTAGGTTCCGTTGGACAGGTCCCCAAGCGCAGTTGGGAACGTAAATAATAGTATGACGACCAGTACCCAGGCGCCAAGTGCGCTGCTTAGTATTCTGCGTTGCTATACTGTACGACCAGTCCCCGAGCATCGAGTGCTCGGTGGTCAGTGTAGTCTTTGAAGTTCCGAGCTGATGGACTGGGCGACCAGTCCCCGAGCATCAATTGCTCGGTGGTCGGTGCAGTCTTTGAAGTTCCGAGCTGATGGATTGGTTGACCAGTCCCCGAGCATCAAGTGCTCGGTGGTCGGTGCAGTCCCCGGATTGTTGACTCTCTGGCATATTTGTCTTCTTTTTATTGAAACGATCTTTTCAGTTAAAGTTGACATGACGAGACCTCCTGATGGGTTGTCAGATGGACGCATGGAAAGTTGCGCCTGGCAACTGTGCAGCCGCCCTTTGCGTGGTTTGAGAAAAAGGAAACCATCAATTGGTACGAAAACTCCGCCGCATTAATTGTCTATAATCATTGTAAACCGAAACGCCGCATCCGCCGCATGGCCCGCCCACTTCCCGAGAATACAGAAATGGGAGAGGTGGAGTTGCGGGTTATAAGAGCCTGACAATTCCGCCTGTACTCCTTACCCTGCCATTGCCCTCAAGCCTTCCATTCTCGCCTCTTTCAATCACCTGCATCTTCGTAACCCAAATCCGCTTCTCACCTCCAATGGCGAAGAGCGACTCCAAGAAGAGGGCCGAACTGATGGCCAAGGAGTGGAAGAAGTCCCGCAGCACCACCAAATCCCTCGGTGACCTCGTCGACATGGGACTCCTGCACAGCTCGGAGCTTGGCGGCTGGAAAGCGCCGGAAGGAGAAAGCTTCCCCGACCCTCGTGCCGGTGAGATCGTCGTGTTCGAAGATTTCGTTAAGAGGGGATTTGGGGTTCCGGTTCATCCTTTTCTCCAAGGTCTTCTTTTGTATTATGAGATCGGGATTTGCAATCTGCACCCGAACTCAATTCTCCTTATCTCCACGTTTATTCATCTGTGCGAGGCCTATGTTGGCATAGAGCCACACTTCGATCTTTTTCGTTACCTTTTCTGCTTGAGGAAGAAGGGAGCAGTTGGAGGCTCCAAGGTTGCAGGTGGAGTATACCTCAACCTTCGTGATGGAATGAAGAATCACTACCTGCACTGTCCATGGAACACTTCCTTGACCGAATGGTATAGGAAGTGGTTCTACGTCAGGGAGGAACCGGGCAGCTCCATGTTCTGCGACGTGGGGTACATTCCCAAGAAGAGGGTGAGCTGGACCGACCACCCGGAGTTCGACGGTCAAGTGGCGGATCTGATGAAGCTGATCGACTGGTCGCGCCTGGATGGGCCTGGCGTGGTCGGCAACTTTATTTGTCGTCGGGTGATGCCCTGCCAGAAGAGGGTGCACTCGGCGTACGAGTATGCCGGAAGCGTGGACCCGACCAGGATGCGACCGGAGATCTTGGAGAAGGCGGAGGTACAACGGCTGTTGAACGAGCTGTTCAACTTCGCGGACGGAGGCTTCATCCGTGGCAGTGATCGGGTGCAAGCCTTCAAGTTAGGCCGACCAGCACCAAAGGTATGTTGCAGATTATTTTGTTTTAGTATTCGTATATCGTATGTGGCTGGCTCATCTTTGTTGCTTTTTGCAGATCGGCGATGTCGACCGGTGCACAGTGTATGTATCACTGGCACCGGGGATGGAGAATCCTGCGGGAGAAGACCCACTAGAGGAGGACGCTGCTCGGTGTGCTCATTACACCAGCAGTGAGGAGGAACAAGCCCGCCCCGTCCCCACCACCAAGGAAAGGGTGTCGGGGAAAAGGCCAATGCCTGTGGATCCGTCGCCGATGCTGACACTGCCGGCGGAGAGCAGCCGAGCGCCGAAGCGGCGTCGGTTCGTTCGGATCGACGACGACGAGGAGGAGGAGGAGGCCGTTCCGTCGTTGGTCCGGAGGCCTCCTAGCCGTCCGGACGGCGGGGCGACCACTGCCGACCGTGTCGCCGTCGATCCACCTGCGCCTCGCGCTGGGGAGTCGGGAGCACAGGTGCCGACTGGTCGGACGAGAAGGAGGTTTACCGCGACCCACCGCCGCTCAAACCTATAAGTGTTCAACTTACGTATTTCACCGATGTTTTTTTATTGTAGTTTTGTTCCTTTAGCGCGCCGTCGGATGTCAACCCTGGCCATGCCACTGGCCAGGGGACGAGTGAGCCGGTTTGCGCTGCTGAAGACGCGGCCCCGCAGACCGCAGAGCAGCCTACGGCTGCAGCCATGCCTGAGAGCGCCGAGGAGTCCCCGGCCGCGGCACCGGCTACGTTGAGCAGCCCGACCAGGGTTGAGGAGGCTATGGGGACGCCTCCCCCAGCCAGCACCATGGAAAGGGAGGGAAGGGCCCCGACCCCTCCTCCCACCGGGGAGGGTGAAGTCTCCACACCGCCCCGAGTAGGGGCCGCTTCGACTGTAGGCTCTCCAGGTCTGGTCCGAGGACCAGTAATGCCTGGGACCGCTACCGGAAGCAACGCAGCGCGGGAGGAGGAAGCTCAAGCGGCCTCCGAGGACGAGGTGGAGGAGGTTGAGGGTCGTCCCCGTGATGGCCGCCAACACGTGTATGTGTGGCGCCAACGCGGGGATCACTTTATCGGGCATGAAGAGCTCGCCGAGACCGAGGAGGCCGCCAGGGTGGAGCGCGCGGCCAAGCGCCTCATCGACGAAGTCAAGGTAAGCGACTTTTTGTACTGCTGTACATTCTATGCCTTGTCTTGCATGGTCGTTATATGTTCGCTTTGTAGGGCGCAATGAAAACGGCAAAGTACCGGAAACGGTGCTTTGACCAGATAGAAGGCGTCGTGGCCGAGAACAAGGCCCTGGCCGCGGAGGTAGACCGGCTGCGGTCGGAAGTCGGGGAGAAGGTGGCCGAGATGAGCGCCCAAGAGGAGCGTCGTCTCGACCTCACTCGTCGCTTGGCCAACCAGTACCGGCAGCGAGAAGGTTAGTCACACGCTCCGAGCAGCTTTGCGTACTTGTGTAGTTTGCTTTACTGACCAGTTTATGATTCACGCAGACTTGGAGGAGGAGGTGGCGCGCCTCCGACAAGAGAAGGAGCAGCTCAGCCAACAGCTCGCCGGTGCGCTGGAGTCCGGGCGGCGAGCAGGAGAGGAATTGGGTCAAAAGGACCGGGAATTATCTGGTAATGGGTGCCGCCTTGTTAGCTGCTGCTTGTCGCCCCTTTGTTTGTTTGGTATGCCGAAAATAACGCTTTGTTTCGTTTGCAGTGCTCAAGGTGAATGCCAAGAAGCACCTGGATGATCTGATCAAGGACTGGGACTCCTGGAAGGTCAACTGTTGCAGGATCTGGAAAGGAGTGTCCCCGGTCCTATACCTGATCAGTCCCGAGCTCCCGGAGAGCCAGCCCCGCGCGCCACAGTTGACCCCGGTCGAGAAGGCGCAACGGGCGTGGGACTGGCTCTAGCAGTTCGTGAAGGATGCCGGGGAGTTTGCCGGCGCGCACGTCCTCAGCATGGTGCGCGCCCACTACCCCCTGGTCGACTTGAGCAGGCTGGAGAAGGGGTACCCGAAGGAGGTCGGCCCACAGGAAGCGGACGAGCTTCGGGGTAGTCTGCTGGACTTGTCGTCGACAGTGATCGGCGACATCAATCTGTGCGGAACGGCCACTCCCCCAGACCAGCCGAGTTCAGATAGGTCGGCCAGGGAGTTGTCGGGCGCGTCCGTTGCGGGAGATGGGCGGTCGACGCCTGCGGTCTCGACCAGCCAGGCGCCGGTGGCCCCGACCCCTTCGTCCGGGCAGCAGGGCCAGGCGGGTGATCAGCCCGAGCAGCTAGGCCAATAGAGTAGTCTGTAGGAATAGACTAGTGTCTGCCCGTCAGGGTATTTATTGTAAAGTTTGTAATAAAGTTTGCTTTTTGTCATGACTGTTGTTTTGAGCGCTGTAAGTTTATCTGAGTGACGTGTCACCGTATTCGTCTTGGTAGTCGTTAAGAGCATCCATTGCAGAAGTTTTGCCGAGTGCTGTGGGGGTACAAACCCCTATACCCTTACGGCTAGACTTGGGCCAGGAGGCTTGGCCCATTACGAGACGAGTTCAAGGCTTGATCCGACAACCTGGAGTTTCGCGCAAGGAAACAAGATGTGGAGATCAAGCAGGATTCTAGTCGGTTAGAATAGGAATTGATATCGAATTATCCATGGCAATTGTAACCGACTAGGATTAGTTTCCAGATTTGTAACCCTGCCCTCCGGACTATATAAGGAGGGGCAAGGGACCCCCCTAGGACACATCATAATCTCTCAACACAATCCAATACAACCCGACGCAGGACGTAGGTATTACGCCAACTCGGCGGCCGAACCTGGATAAAAAGCTTGTCCGTGTCCTGCGTCACCATCGAGTTCGTAGTTTGCGCACCGTCTACCGATAAACTACTACCGTGGGTATACCCCAAGGTAGACTGCCGACCAGCTTTCGTCGACAGTGGCGCGCCAGGTAGGGGGTGTGCGTGCAACTTTTCCGGCGAACAAGATGGTCACGATCCCAGCTTCCGCGACCGTGCCCGAAGGCCTCACGTTCACCGTCGGCCAAATCACGTGGACGACGCGCAGCGGCGGTTTCGCGACCACGGTTCCGAAAGAGATCCAGATCCAATCTGAGACCACGTCGTCTCCGACCACGCGCGTGACGACACCAAGCTCCCGACCACCGCTCCCGCTCTACAAGGGAAGGGAGATCGACTGCTCGGACCTCCTCCAAGCGCTCGATCGCGCTGACTCCAAGCTATTCGAAGTCTCCCAACTAATAGATGGAGTTCTGCGCCGGCCCGACCAAGCCGCTCGAGCGGATTCTTCGAAATTCCGCCGGCCAACTCGTGTCACCACACACGAACGGCTGGGAACATCCCTGACGATAACCTCAACCCCCTCAGGACGATCCGTCGAGCTCAAAAAGGAAGACTATCCTTGCGGCCTGAACAACTCGGCCTCTGTTTATTCACGGCATGTCCAATCCGTTTTCAGCAAAGCGGGCTGGTCGCCGACAAGGAACAATCGCCACCATGTCAACATGGTGACCATCCGAGAGCTACGGGACGGCCAGGTTTCCAGCACCAACTCAAGCACCGGCTCCGTCCCCACCGAGGTTGTGAACACCGAAGACGAGGACTATGACCTGGATTTTCCTTCACACCCTCCGGGTTTCGACCGATTCCCGATATTCCCCCCCCGGCGAGGGGATATTGTATTCAATGTCAGCGCCGACGAACCAGCCGTTGACGGAGAAACAGACGACCAGAGGCAACTCCGTGAACAGCGTAACGCCGAGCGCGCCCGACGGCGTGCAGACGAGCAACAACAGACGCCGCCAGGCAACCTCAACGATGCCTTCGACATGGTCGGGGACCAGCCGGTCTACAAAACGCCAAGCGCCAACGTGGCTGTCGCCATGGCCAATCTGGATCGGCTTCCTGACACCCCCGAATGCCAGGGAGTCCGGACCAGTATCCGAGCACACCTGATCGCCGCAATGGGACAGACAGCCGCTCTGCTCAAGAGAGTCCAGGACGCCTCTTATACGGAAGCCGCCTCCGACCAGACTCATCGTAGCCGGGCCTCACCCAGCAGGCGTCGCCGCAGCCGCTCCCCCGACAACCGTCGAGGGGACTCACGGCGCGATGATGGTGGTCGGGACGCCGATGGCCGCCGCCAGCAGGACCGCGTACGCGGCCAAGAAGAAGAAGATCAACACAGGGATCTCCGCCACAACATCCCCCCCAAAGATGCCCGGGACCGCATCAACAGGCGCGCCGCAGAAAGAGCAGTCCATGAGAACCTGCGCCGCATCGAGTACGACGCGACCCACGGTCCTCCGGGCCTAAGGCAGTTCTCTTCACACCTCCGCCAAGTCGTGTGGCCCCGCAATTTCAAGCTCGAAAAACTTAAAAAATACGACGGCAAGGAAAATCCAGAGAACTGGATCACTCTCTACGAAATCGCCGTCCGATCAGCGGCAGGAGATGAGCACGTCATGGCTAATTACTTCCCCGTAGTCCTCGACCAGGCTGGTCATCAGTGGCTTCTCGGCTTGCCCGAGGACTCCTTCGACTCTTGGGAGGAGCTGCGTCAGGCTTTCATCGACAACTTCATCGCCACATGCGAGCAGCCCGGAAACAAGTATGACCTTGAAAGGATAAGAGACAGGAAGAATGAACCTCTGCGCGATTACATCCGACGATTCTCGGATATGCGTCTCAAAATCCCGAGGATTTCTCATGACGAGGCCATATCAGCCTTTATCAAGGGTTTGCGTTTCCATGAAGCGCTGAGGAACAAGCTATTGCGTAAGCGCCCATCAACGGTAGCGGAGCTCCTCGCCACGGCTAAAAATTACGCCGATGCTGATGACGCAGAAAAACTAATCCGAGACGATGCGAGAGGCACCGACCAGCCCTCCCGGCGAGACGACGGTCGTGGTCGCTACGACAACAGAAATCATCGCCGCTCCGACAACCGCGATCACCGAGAGGGTTGGGATCGGCGGCGCGACAGCCGCGACGACTTCAGAGGAAAGCGCCCTCGCGAGTACGACCACGAAGTAAACACGGTCAAACGTCCCAATGGACGACGGGACTACCAAGACGACTACAACAAAACGTTGAAGGGACCGTGCCAGCTACACCCGAAGTCTAACCATACCATGGAAGAGTGCCGCGTCCTCAAAAGTATCTATACACGGCGGGCCGCCCAAGAAGACACCGCCAAGAAAAGCAGCAAACGCGACGGGCACGACCACGAAGATGAGGATGAGGACCAAGACAGGGACCCCCGACACCAATATGTCAGCCCTACCGACGTGGTTCACTCCATTTTCGGGGGCAAGGTCTCCACTGAGTCCAAGCGAGAAAGAAAACTGTTAAAGAGAGCCTGCCTCAACATAGACAGCACGGACGGGCTGATCGCAGATCCGAAATTTCCCGCCTGGTCCCACAGGGAGATCGCGTTCAGCAGGAAGGACCAGTGGGCCACTATCCCAGAGCCGGGTCGTTTCCCACTGATTCTTGATCCCTGCATCAATAGCATCAGATTCGAGCGCGTGCTCGTGGACGGGGGAAGCTCCATCGACATCCTCTTCCGCAACAGCCTGCCCGCCCTCAAGATATCACTGGCGCAACTAAAACCTTACGACGCCCAATTCTGGGGGGTTTTGCCAGGTCAAAGTTCGGTGCCCCTCGGACAGATAACATTGCCTGTCCAATTCGGCACACCCGATCACTTCCGGACGGAGTTCATCAACTTCGTAGTCGCGGACTTCGACGGGACCTACCACGCCATACTGGGCCGCCCATCACTGACAAAGTTCATGGCAGTCCCGCACTACTCATACCTGGTGCTTAAGATGCCCACGGAGAAGGGCGTCCTGACCGTCAGAGGCAACGTCTATACTGCGTACACCTGCGAAGAAGAAAGTTTCAAGATCACCGAGGCAATTGACCTCTCAATCCGCATGGCGGAAACAGCAACCCAAGCCGCACAGCTGCCCCCCGACCAGCTCCGATTACCCGAGCAAGAGACAGCCAGAAAGAATTCGAAATCCAAGGAGTACAAAGAAGTGCAGCTGGTCGAAGGTAACCCCGAGAAGACAGCCCTCATCGGGGCTAACCTGGATCCAAAATAGGAAGACGCGCTCGTCAGGTTTCTAAAGGACAACGTGAGCGTTTTCGCATGGAAACCCGCAGACATGCCCGGTGTCCCACGAAACCTGATCGAGCACTCCTTAAACGTCTCGAAGACCGCAAGACCAATCAAGCAAAAACTACGACGGTTCGCTCGTGACAAAAAGGAGGCTATTAGGACAGAGATAACACGGCTTCTAGCAGCCGGATTCATAAAAGAGGTGTATCATCCCGATTGGCTCGCCAATCCGGTTCTTGTACGCAAAAAGAATAATGAATGGAGAATGTGCGTTGATTACACCGATCTCAACAAGCACTGTCCTAAAGATCCTTTTGGTCTTCCTCGCATCGACGAGGTGGTCGACTCAACGGCCGGATGCGAACTCCTCTCCTTTCTAGATTGCTACTCTGGTTATCACCAGATCTCGTTAAAGGAAGAAGATCAGATCAAAACATCCTTCATCACACCCTTCGGCGCATATTGTTACACTACCATGTCTTTCGGACTTAAAAACGCCGGGGCCACTTATCAAAGGGCCATCCAGCAATGCCTCCACGACGAGATTCGCGATGACCTCGTCGAGGCCTACGTGGACGACGTGGTCGTAAAAACAAGGGACGCGAGCACCCTGATCGACAACTTAGACCAAACCTTCAAGGCACTCAATAGGTACAAGTGGAAGCTCAACCCCAAG
Source organism: Sorghum bicolor (assembly GCF_000003195.3). Classification (NCBI taxonomy): domain Eukaryota; kingdom Viridiplantae; phylum Streptophyta; class Magnoliopsida; order Poales; family Poaceae; genus Sorghum; species Sorghum bicolor. Next base: position 32,279,848 of record NC_012874.2, read on the forward strand.
AAATGCATTTTCGGCGTTCCTTCCGGTCTACTGCTCGGCAACGTCGTCAGTCGCGACGGCATACGACCAAACCCTTCAAAAGTCAAAGCCGTACTCGACATGCGACCACCGAAGAACGTCAAGGACATTCAGAAGCTAACCGGATGCATGGCCGCCCTCAGCCGTTTCATTTCAAGGCTGGGAGAAAAAGGCCTCCCTTTCTTCAAACTATTGAAAGCGTCAGAAAAATTCTCCTGGACCGAAGAAGCCAATGCCGCGTTCACTCAGCTTAAGATCTTCCTCACTTCACCGCCTGTCCTCACAGCGCCTCAGCCTAATGAAGACCTGCTCCTTTACATTGCTGCAACCGACAGGGTTGTTTCCACGGCAATAGTGGTCGAGCGAGATGAACCAGGTCACGTCTTCAAGGTCCAGAGACCCGTTTACTTCGTAAGCGAAGTTTTAAACGAATCCAAGGCCAGGTACCCACAAATACAGAAGCTTATATACGCCATCCTGATAACGTCAAGAAAACTGAAGCATTACTTCGACGGCCATCGAGTCCTGGTGACAACCAGCTTTCCTCTCGGTGACATCCTGCGCAATAAAGACGCCAATGGCAGAATCGTGAAATGGGCAATGGAGTTATGTCCATTTTCCCTGGAGTTCCAGAGTCGCACCACTGTCAAGTCCCAAGCCCTGGTCGATTTCATTGCCGAATGGACGGATCTCAACGAACCTTCCGTTCCCGATGTCTCAGACCACTGGTCTATGTTCTTCGATGGGTCCTTGAACATCAACGGTGCAGGCGCTGGGATACTGTTCGTATCACCCAACAAGGACAAACTCCGCTACGTCCTTAGGATCCTTTTCCCGGCGTCAAACAACGTCGCCGAATACGAAGCATGCTTACACGGCATACGACTAGCCGTTGAACTGGGGGTCAAGCGCCTCTATGTCTACGGCGACTCTGCCTTGGTCATCAACCAGCTCAACAAGGAGTGGGACGCAACCCACGAGAAGATGGATCTCTACTGCAAAGAAATTCGCAAATGGGAAACTCACTTCTATGGCATAGAGTACATCCACGTGGTCCGGGACAAGAACCAAGCAGCAGATGCGTTGTCAAAGTTAGGCTCATCTCGGGCCCAGATCCCGCGGGGTATTTTTGTCCAGGACATCCATGAGCCAAGCGTAAGCCCTCCCCTGGTCGACAAGCAACCCACCGAGGCAATGCTCATAGATGACGCCACTCCGGCAACCGGTGGGCGTGACTGGCGCACCCCGTTCATCAAATACATATCAGACGGAACAGGCTATCAGGACAAAACAGAGAACGAGCGCCTCATCCGACGGTCAAAGAACTACATCCTGGTCGACGGAAAACTCATGCGGAAAAACGCAAGCTCCGAAGTACTGCTCAAGTGCATACCCCAAGACGATGGTATCAAGCTCTTGGAAGACATACACGCTGGATCCTGCGGCAACCACGCCGCATCTAGAACGCTGGTCGGAAAGGCTTTCCGAGCAGGTTTTTATTGGCCAACCGCGGTCGGCGACGCAGAAAAACTGGTTCGGCATTGCGAAGGATGTCAGTTTTTCGCTAAGAGGACCCACGTACCCGCCCATGAAATTCAGACTATCCCGTCGTCTTGGCCCTTTGCTTGCTGGGGGCTTGACATGATCGGACCATTTAAACCAGCCCCGGGCAACTTCAAGTTTGTCTTCGTGCTAATCGACAAGTTCTCCAAGTGGATCGAATACATGCCCTTGGTCAAGGCAACCTCCGAGAAGGCCGTGGAGTTTCTCAATCAAATCATACACAGATTCGGCATCCCGAACAGCATAATCACCGACCTGGGCACTCAGTTTACTGGCGCCACTTTTTGGGATTTCTGCGATGACAGAGGCATAGTCATAAAATATGTGTCAGTAGCACACCCACGTGCTAACGGTCAAGTCGAACGTGCTAATGGAATGATCGTTGATGCCCTAAAGAAGAGGCTGTACACCGAAAACGACAGAGCACCCGGTCGATGGATGAGAGAATTGCCGGCAGTAGTCTGGGGCCTCCGAACCCAGACCAGTCGAAACACAGGGGTGTCTCCCTACTTCATGGTATACGGTGCAGAGGCGGTCCTGCCGGCCGACATACACTTCAGATCTCCTAGAATCGAGCACTACGACGAGGCGACTGCCGACAACGCCAGGGAACTCGAAGTCAATTGCATGGAGGAAAATCGTTTAGTTTCATGTCTCCGAACAGCAAAATATCTCGCGGCAGTCAGGCGATACTACAACAGGAACGTCAAGGACCGTTCCTTTGTGGTCGGCGATCTGGTGCTTCGATGGAAAACGAACCAGGAGGGAATGCACAAGTTATCCACTCCCTGGGAAGGACCCTTCGTGGTGACCAAGGTCACACGACCTACGTCCTACAGATTGGCATACCCAGACGGAACACGAGTGCCTAACTCTTGGCACATCGACAAACTGCGACGATTCTATCCATAACGTTTTAATGGCTTTCTTTTGTAAGTATCTTATAATTTTTGATAATAAGATTCTATATTTCTCGCCTATACCTTGTCGTACGCAGCACCCAGCAAAACTCCTGCAATGGATGCTCTTGGCGACAACCAAGACAAATACGGTGACACGTCACTCAGACATTCTTACAGCGCTCAAAACAACAGTCATGACAAAAAAGAAAACTTTATTACAAACTTTACATACAAAGTTTACAGTAAACACCCTGACGGGCAGATACTAGTCTATTCCTACAGACTACTTTATTGGCCTAGCTGCTCGGGCTGATCACCCGCCTGGCCTTGCTGCCCGGACGAAGGGGTCGGGGCCACCGGCGCCTGGCTGGTCGAGACCGCAGGCGTCGACCGCCCATCTCCAGCAACGGACGCGCCCGACAACTCCCTGGCCGACCTATCTGAGCTCGGCTGGTCTGGAGGAGTGGCCGTTCCGCACAGGTTGATGTCGCCGATCACCGTCGACGACAAATCCAGCAGACTACCCCGAAGTTCGTCCGCTTCCTGTGGGCCGACTTCCTTCGGGTACCCCTTCTCCAGCCTGCTCAAGTCAACCAGGGGGTAGTGGGCGCGCACCATGCTGAGGACGTGCGCGCCGGCAAACTCTCCGGCGTCCTTCACAAACTGCTGGAGCCAGTCCCACGCCCGTTGCGCCTTCCCGACTGGGGTCAACTGCGGCGCGCGGGGCTGGCTCTCCGGGAGCTCGGGACTGATCAGGTCCAGGACCGGGGACACTCCCTTCCAGATCTTGCAACAGTTGGCCTTCCAGGAGTCCCGGTCCCTGATCAGCTCATCCAGGTGCTTCTTGGTGTTCACCTTGAGCACTGCAAACGAAATGAAACGTTACCAGACAAGCACAGGGCCGGCAGCAATCAACAAGGCGGCACTCATTACCAGCTAACTCCCGGTCTTTTCGGCCCAACTCCTCTTCCGCTCGCCGCCCGGACTCCTGTGCACTGGCGAGCTGTTGGCCGAGCTGCTCCTTCTCTTGTTGGAGGCTCGCCACCTCCTCCTCCAAGTCTGCGTGAATCGATTAACTGGTCAGCAAAGCAAACTATACAAGTATGTGAAACTGCTCGGAGCGTGTGACTAACCTTCCTGCAGCCGGTACTGGTCGGCCAGGCGACGAGAGAGGTCGAGACGACGCTCCTTTTCGGCGCTCATCTCGACCACCTTCTCTCCGACCTCCGCCCGCAACCGGTCTACCTCCGCGGCAAGGGCCTTGTTCTCGGCCATGACGCCTTCTATCTGGTCAAAGCACCGTTTCCGGTACTTCGCCGTTTTCATAACGTCCTACAAAGCAAGCATATAAGAATGCGCAGAAGACAAGGCAAAAGATCGCGCGGCAGCTCAAAACGCCGCTTACCTTGACCTCGTCGACAAGGCGCTTAGCCGCGCGCTCCACCCTGGCGGCCTCTTCGGACTCGGCGAGCTCCTCATGACCGATAAAGTGATCCCCGCGTTGGCGCCACACATACACGTGTTGGCGGCCATCACGGGGACGACCCTCGATCTCTTCTACCTCGTCGTCGGAGGCCGCCCTGGTTTCCTCCTCCTGGGCTGCGTCACCCCCGGTGGTGGTCCCAGGCGCCACCGTCCCTTGGACCAGACCTGGGGAGCCCGCAGCCGGAGAGGCTCCTGCTCGGGGCGGCAGGGGGACTTCACTCCCCCCGGCAGGAGGAGCGGTCGGAGACTTTCCCTTCTCCGAGGAGTCAGTTGGGGGAGCCTCCCCAGCCCTGGTCGGGCTGCTTGTTGTAGTAGGCGCCGCGCTCGGGAGCCCCTCCGTGCTCCCAGGCGCGACTGCAGCTGTTGGCTGCTCTGTGGTCTGGGGGGCCGCATCCCCAGAACCGCGGGCAGGCTCGCCCGTTCCCTGGCCAGCAGTTTGGCCAGGGTCGACATCCGATGCCGCACTACAGGAACAAAAGTTAAAAAAAAAAGAAAAAAAAAAGAGAGAGGAGTCCAAAATACGTAAGTTGAACACTTACAGGTCTGACCGCCGATGGGTCGCGGTGAACCTCCTCCTCGCCCGGCCGGTCGGCGCCTGTGCCCCCACCTCGGCAACTTGCGGGGCAGCCGCGTCGCTGGCCACTCGATCAGTGGCGACCGGCGCAGCGTTTGGGCGGTCCCGAGGCCGTCGGACCAGCGACGGCGCAGCCTCCTCGTCGTCCTCGTCGTCGTCGACGATCCGCACGAGCCGACGACGCTTCGGCGCTTGGCTGCTCTCCGCCGGTAGGTCTGCCGGCAGCTCCGGCGTTGGCAAGGGATTCGCCGGCAATGGCCTTTTCCCCGCTACCCTCTCCTCGGAGGTCAGGACGGGGCGGGCTCGGTCTTCTTCCGACGGGACCTCTCCCACAGGATCTTCCATCCCCGGTGCCAGTGATGCGTACACTACGCACCGGTCGACATCACCGACCTGCAAAAGCAACAGAGGTGAGCCAACTGCAGACGACATAAGAATGATCAAACGGGCTATGCTACATACCTTTGGTGCTGGTCGTCCTAGTTTGAAGGCTTGCACCCGATCACTGCTACGGGTGAAGCCCCCATCGGCAAAGTTAAACAGCTCGTTCAGCAGCTGTTGTACCTCCGCCTTCTCCAGGATCTCCGACCGCATCCTGGTCGGGTCTGCGCTTCCGGCATATTCATACGCCGAGTGCACCCTCTTCTGGCAGGGCATCACCCGGCGGCAAATGAAGTTGCCGACCACGCTAAACCCGTCCAGGCGCGACCAGTCGATCAGCTTCATCAGCTCCGCCACTTGACCGTCGTACTCCGGGCGGTCGCTCCAGCTCGCCCTCTTCTCGGGAACGTACCCCACGTCGCAGAACGGGGAGCTGCCCGGTTCCTCCCTGACGTAGAACCACCTCCTGTACCATTCGGTCAAAGAGGTGTTCCATGGGCAGTGTAGGTAGCGGTTCTTCATCCCATCACGAAGGTTGAGGTATACTCCACCTGCAACCTTGGAGCCTCCAACTGCTCCCTTCTTCCTCAGACAGAAAAGGTACCGGAAAAGATCAAAGTGCGGCTCTATGCCAACATAGGCCTCGCACAGATGGATGAAGGTGGAAATAAGGAGAATCGAGTTCGGGTGCAGATTGCAAATCCCGATCTCATAGTACAAAAGAAGACCCTGTAGAAAGGGATGAACAGGAACACCAAAGCCTCTCTTGATGAAGTCTTCAAAAACGACGATCTCACCGGCGCGAGGGTCGGGGTAGCTCTCCCCTTCCGGCGCCCTCCAGCCGCCGAGCTCTGCGTCGTGCAGAAGCCCCATGTCGACGAGGTCACCAAGAGACTTTGTGGTGCTGCGAGATTTTTTCCACTCCTTGGCCATCAGTTCGGCCCTCTTCCTGGAATCGCTCTTCGCCATTAGAGGTGCGAGTGCGCGCTGGGCTAGGAAAGTGCAGGAGATTGGAGAAGATGAGAGCGGAAGATTTGACGGCAATTGCAGGAGAAGCGGTACAGGAGGTCCTATTAGGCCCTTATAAACCCGCGACCCCACCTCTCCCACTTCCTGTATTCTCGGGAAGTGGGCAGGCCATGCGGCGGACGCGGCGTTTCAGTTTACAATGATTATAGGCAATTAATGCGGCGGAGTTTTCGTACCAATTGATGGTTTCCTTTTCTCAAACTATGCAAAGAGCGGTTGTACAGTTGCCTGGCGCGGCTTTTCATGCATCCGTCTGACATATCGTCAGGAGACCCCGTCATGTCAATTTTAATGGGAAAGACTTTTTCAAAAGTAAGAAGACACATACGCCAGTGAGTCAGCAATCCGGGGACTGCACCGACCACCGAGCACTCGACGCTCGGGGACTGGTCGCCCAGTCTATCAGCTCGGAACTTCAGGGACTGCACCGACCACCGAGCACTCGACGCTCGGGGACTGGTCGCCCAGTTTATCAGCTCGGAACTTCAAGGACTGCACCGACCACCGAGCACTCGACGCTCGGGGACTGGTCGCCCAGTTTATCAGCTCGGAACTTCAAGGACTGCATCGACCACCGAGTACTCGACGCTCGGGGACTGGTCGCCCAGTCTATCATCTTGGAACCTCAAGGACTGTACCGACCACCGAGTACTCGACGCTCGGGGACTGGTCGCTCAGTCTATCGGTTCAAGGCTTTAAGGCACGTACCGACCACCGAGCGTGATATGCTCGGAGACTGGTCAATTAGTCTATTCAATCGCAGACGAGCATGATATGCTCGGGGACTGGTAAAATCAATTTTTTAGACCTTGCTACAAGGCTCATACTTCGCCTTCCAGCAAGCTCGGGGACTACATCGGTACGATGCATCTTGCGATGCATCTTAGTCTCAAAACTACTTTGGGGAATTTTCTTTTGACCCTGGCACCACGTGCCTACGTCACCTACTACCAGGCTCGGGGACTAAGTGGGCACACTTCACCTTGCGGTGAATATGCTTGCTTTTTAAAAGACTATACTTTTTAGAAAAGTAAAGTGGGCACACTTCACCAAGAAAGAAATTTTTTTTAATCAAGAGCACCATGCATTCTTCGAACAACCTGCTTCTTCGATGTCAATGTTGATCAACTGTCTTTTGAGTTGGTCAAAATACCGTTGCAACTGTTCGGGCGACTTTCCTGCTTATTGAAGACGTCAAGCCTCACTGATCGAAGAAGCTCAAGACGGCGTGTTACATCACAATACATGGTGCTCGGGGACTAGCTGTGGGGGTACAAACCCCTATACCCTTACGGCTAGACTTGGGCCAGGAGGCTTGGCCCATTACGAGACGAGTTCAAGGCTTGATCCGACAACCTGGAGTTTCGCGCAAGGAAACAAGATGTGGAGATCAAGCAGGATTCTAGTCGGTTAGAATAGGAATTGATGTCGAATTATCCATGGCAATTGTAACCGACTAGGATTAGTTTCCAGATCTGTAACCCTGCCCTCCGGACTATATAAGGAGGGGCAAGGGACCCCCCTAGGACACATCATAATCTCTCAACACAATCCAATACAACCCGACGCAGGACGTAGGTATTACGCCAACTCGGCGGCCGAACCTGGATAAAAAGCTTGTCCGTGTCCTGCGTCACCATCGAGTTCGTAGTTTGCGCACCGTCTACCGATAAACTACTACCGTGGGTATACCCCAAGGTAGACTGCCGACCAGCTTTCGTCGACAAGTGCTGTGTGCGACAAGGTATAGGCAAAAAATAGAGAATTTCATTATTAACAATTATAAGATACTTACAAAGGAAAGTTATTAAAACTTTATGGATAGAAACGTCGCAGTTTGTCTATGTGCCAAGAGTTAGGCACTCGTGTTCCGTCTGGGTATGCCAATCTGTAGGACGTAGGTTGTGTGACCTCGGTCACCACGAAGGGTCCTTCCCAGGGAGTGGATAGCTTGTGCATTCCCTCCTGGCTTGTTTTCCATCGAAGTACCAGATCGCCGACCATGAAGGAACGGTCCTTGACGTTCCTGTTGTAGTATCGCCTGACTGCCGCGAGATATTTTGCTGTTCGGAGACAAGAATCTAAACGCTTTTCCTCCATGCAATTGATTTCGAGTTCTCTGGCGTTGTCGGCGGTCGCCTGGTCGAAGTGTTCGATTCTAGGAGATCCGAAGTGTATGTCAGATGGCAGGACCGCCTCTGAACCGTACACCATGAAGTAGGGAGACACCCCTGTGTTTCGACTGGTCTGAGTTCGGAGGCCCCAGACCACTGCCGGCAATTCTTTCATCCATCGACCGGGTGCTCTGTCGTTTTCGGTGTACAACCTTTTCTTTAGGGCGTCAACGATCATTCCGTTAGCACGTTCAACTTGACCGTTGGCACGTGGATGTGCCACTGACACGTATTTTATGACTATGCCTCTGTCATCGCAGAAGTCCCAAAAAGTGGTGCCAGTAAACTGAGTGCCCAGGTCGGTGATTATGCTGTTCGGGATGCCGAATCTGTGTATGATTTGGTTGAGGAACTCCACAGCCTTCTCGGAGGTTGCCTTGACCAGAGGCATGTATTCAATCCACTTGGAGAACTTGTCGATTAACACGAAAACAAACTTGAAATTGCCCGGGGCTGGTTTAAATGGCCCGATCATGTCAAGCCCCCAGCAAGCAAAGGGCCAAGACGACGGGATGGTTTGAATTTCGTGGGCAGGTACGTGGGTCCTCTTAGCGAAAAACTGACATCCTTCGCAATGTCGAACCAGTTTTTCTGCGTCGCCGACCGCGGTTGGCCAATAAAAACCTGCTCGGAAAGCCTTTCCGACCAGCGTTCTAGATGCGGCGTGATTGCCGCAGGATCCAGCATGTATGTCTTCTAAGAGCTTGATACCATCATCTTGGGGCATGCACTTGAGCAGTACTTTGGAGCTCGCGTTTTTCCGCATGAGTTTGCCGTCGACCAGGATGTAGTTCTTTGATCGTCGAATGAGGCGCTCGTTCTCTGTTTTGTCCTGAAGGCCTGTCCCGTCCGATATGTATTTGATGAACGGGGTACGCCAGTCACGCCCACCGGTTGTCGGAGTGGCGTCGTCTATGAGCATTGCCTTGGTGGGTTGCTTGTCGACCAGGGAGGAGCCTACGCTCGGCTCGTGGATGTCCTGGACGAAAATACCCCGCGGGATCTGGGCCCGAGATGAGCCTAACTTCGACAACGCATCTGCTGCTTGGTTCTTATCCCGGACCACGTGGATGTACTCTATGCCGTAGAAGTTGGTTTCCCATTTGCGAATTTCTTTGCAGTAGAGATCCATCTTCTCGTGGGTTGCGTCCCACTCCTTGTTGAGCTGGTTGATGACCAAAGCGGAGTCGCCATAAACATAGAGGCGCTTGACTCCCAGCTCAACGGCTAGTCTTATGCCATGCAAGCATGCTTCGTATTCGGCGACGTTGTTTGATGCCGGAAAAAGGATCCGAAGGACGTAACGCAGTTTGTCCTTGTTGGGTGATACGAACAGTATCCCAGCGCCGGCACCGTTGATGTTCAAGGACCCGTCAAAGAACATTGACCAGTGGTCTGAGACATCGGGAACGGAAGGCTCGTTGAGATCCGTCCATTCAGCAATGAAATCGACCAGGGCCTGAGACTTGACAGTGGTGCGACTCTGGAACTCCAGGGAAAATGGACATAATTCCATTGCCCATTTCACGATTCTGCCATTGGCATCTTTATTGCGCAGGATGTCCCCGAGAGGGAAACTGGTTGTCACCAGGACTCGATGGCCGTCGAAGTAGTGCTTCAGCTTTCTTGACGTTATTAGAATGGCGTATATGAGCTTCTGTATTTGTGGATACCTGGCCTTGGACTCGTTTAAGACTTCACTTATGAAGTAAACTGGTCTCTGGACCTTGTAGGCGTGACCTGGTTCACCTCGCTCGACCACTATTGCTGTGGAAACAACCCTGTCGGTTGCAGCAATGTAAAGGAGTAGGTCTTCATTGGGCTGAGGCGCTGTAAGGACAGGTGGTGAAGTGAGGAAGGTCTTAAGCTGGTTGAATGCGGTGTCGGCTTCTTCTGTCCAAGAAAATTTTTCCGACGCTTTTAATAGTTTGAAGAAAGGGAGGCCTTTTTCTCCTAGCCTTGAGATGAAGCGACTGAGGGCGGCCATACATCCGGTTAGCTTTTGGTATCCTTTACGTTCTTCGGTGGTCGCATGTCGAGTACCGCCTTTACTTTTGAAGGGTTTGGTCGTATGCCGTCGCGACTGACAACGTTGCCGAGCAGTAGACCGGAAGGAACGCCGAAAATGCATTTCTTGGGGTTGAGCTTCCACTTGTACCTATTGAGTGCCTTGAAAGTTCGGTCTAAGTTGTCGATTAGGGTGCTCGCGTCCCTTGTTTTTACGACCACGTCGTCCACATAGGCCTCGACGAGGTCATCACGAATCTCGTCGTGGAGGCATTGCTGGATGGCCCTTTGATAAGTGGCTCCAGCGTTTTTGAGTCCGAAAGACATGGTCGTGTAGCAGTATGCACCGAAAGGTGTAATAAAAGACGTTTTGATCTGATCTTCTTCCTTTAGCGAAATCTGGTGATAACCAGAGTAGCAGTCTAGAAAGGAGAGGAGTTCGCATCCGGTCGTTGAGTCGACCACCTCGTCGATGCGAGGGAGACCAAAAGGATCTTTAGGACAGTGTTTATTGAGATCAGTGTAATCAACGCACATTCTCCATTCATTATTCTTTTTGCGTACAAGAACCGGATTGGCGAGCCAATCGGGGTGATACACTTCTTTTATGAATCCGGCTGCTAGAAGCCGTGTGATTTCTGTCCTAATAGCCTCCTTTTTGTCACGAGCGAACCGTCGCAGCTTTTGCTTGATTGGTCTTGCGGTCTTCGAGACATTAAAGGAGTGCTCGATCAGGTTTCGTGGGACGCCGGGCATGTCTGTGGGTTTCCATGCGAAAACGCTTACGTTGTCCCTTAGAAACCTGACAAGCGCGTCTTCCTATTTTGGATCCAGGTTGGCCCCGATGAGGGCCGTCTTCTCGGGGCTGCCATCGACCAGTTGTACTTCTTTGTGCTCCTTGGATTTTGAGTTCTTTCTGGCTGTCTCCTGCTCAGGTAATCGGAGCTGGTCGGGAAGCAGCTGCGCGACTTGAGTTGCTGTTTCTGCCATGCGGATTGAGAGGTCGATTGCTTCGGTGATCTTGAAGCTCTCCTCTTCGCAGGTATACGCAGTGTAAACATTGCCTCTGACGGTTAGGACACCCTTCTCCGTAGGCATCTTAAGGACCAGGTATGAGTAGTGCGGGACTGCCATGAACTTTGTCAGCGATGGTCGGCCCAGTATAGCGTGATAGGTCCCGTCGAAATCTGCGACCACAAAGTTGATGAACTCCGTCCGGAAGTGGTCGGGTGTGCCGAATTGGACAGGCAATGTTATCTGTCCGAGAGGCACTGAACTTTGACCCGGCAAAACCCCCCAGAATTGGGCGTCGTAAGGTTTTAGTTGTGCAGGAGATATCTTGAGGGCGGGCAGGCTGTTGCGAAAGAGGATGTCAATGGAGCTTCCCCCATCCACGAGCACGCGCTCGAATCTGATGCTGTTGATGCAAGGGTCCAGAATCAGGGGGAAACGACCCGGCTCTGGGATAGCGGCCCACTGGTCCTTCCTGCTGAACGAGATCTCCCTGTGGGACCACGGGGGGAATTTTGGGTCTGCGATCAGCCCGTCCGTGCTGTCTATGTTGAGGCAGGCTCTCTTTAACAGCTTTCTTTCTTGCTTAGATTCAATGGAGACCTTGCCCCCGAAAATGGAGTGGACCACGTCGGTGGGGCTGACGTACTGGTGTCGGGGGTCCCTATCTTGGTCCTCGTCCTCATCTTCGTGGTCGTGCCCGTCTCGCTTGTTGTTTTCCTTGGCGGAGTCGTCTTGGGCGGCCCGCCGTGTATAGATGCTTTTGAGGACGCGGCACTCTTCCATGGTATGATTAGACTTTGGGTGCAGTTGGCATGGTCCCTTCAACGTTTTGTTGTAGTCTTCTTGGTAGTCCCGTCGTCCGTTGGGACGCTTGACCGTGTTTACTTCGTGGTCGTAGTCGCGAGGGCGCTTTCCTCTGGAATCGTCGCGGTTGTCGCGGCGCCGATCCCAACCCTCTCGGTGATCGCGGTTGTCGTAGCGGCGGTGGTTTCTGCTGTCATAGCGACCACGACCGTCATCTCGCCGGGGAGGCTGGTCGGGACCTCTCGCATCGTCTCGGATTAGTTTTTCTGCGTCGTCGGCATCGGCGTAATTTTTGGCCGTGGCGAGGAGCTCTGCTACCGTTGTTGGACGTTTACGCAACAGCTTGTTCCTCAGCGCTTCGTGGAAACGCAGGCCCTTGATGAAGGCTGAGATGGCCTCGTCGTGGGAAATCTTCAGGATTTTGAGGCGCATATCCGAGAATCGTCGGATGTAATCGCGCAGAGGTTCGTTCTTCCTGTCCCTTATCCTTTCAAGGTCATACTTGTTTCCAGGCTGCTCGCATGTGGCGATGAAGTTGTCGATGAAAGCCTGGCGTAGCTCTTCCCAAGAGTCGAAGGAGTCCTCGGGCAAGCCAAGAAGCCACTGATGACCAGCCTGGTCGAGGACTACGGGGAAGTAGTTAGCCATGACGTGCTCATCCCCTGCCGCTGATCGGACGGCGATTTCATAGAGGGTGATCCAGTTCTCTGGATTTTCCTTGCCGTCATATTTTTTAAGTTTTCCGAGCTTGAAATTGCGGGGCCACACGACCTGGCGGAGGTGTGAGGAGAACTGTCTTAGGCCCGGAGGACCGTGCGTTGCATCGTACTCGATGCGGCGCAGGTTTTCGTGGACTGCTCTCTCTGTGGCGCGCCTGTTGATGCGGTCCCGGGCATCTTTGGGAGGGATGTTGTGGCGGAGATCCCTGTGCTGGTTTACTTCTTGGCCGCGTACGCGGTTCTGCTTGCAGCGACCGTCGGCGTCCCGACCACCATCGTCGCGCCGTGAGTCCTTTCGACGGTTGTCGGGAGAGCGGCTGCGGTGACGCCTGCTGGGAGATGGTGAGGCCCGGCTACGATTAGTCTGGTCGGAGGCGGCTTCCGTATAAGAGACGTCCTGGACTCTCTTGAGCAGAGTGGCTGTCTGTCCCATTGCAGCGATCAGGTGTGCTCGGATGCTGGTCCGGACTCCCTGGCACTCGGGGGTATCAGGAAGCCGATCTAGGTTAGCCATGGCGACAGCCACGTTGGCGCTTGGCGTTTTGTAGACTGGCTGGTCCCTGACCATGTCAAAGGCATCGTTGAGATTATTTGGTGGCATTTGTTGTTGCTCGTCTGCGCGTCGTTGGGCGCGATCGGCGTTGCGCTGTTCGCGGAGTTGCCTCTGGTCATCTGTTTCTCCATCAACGACCGGTTCGTCGGCGCTGACATTGAACACAATATCTCCTCGCCGAGGGGAAAATATCGGGAATCGGTTGAAACCCGGAGGGTGTGAAGGAAAATCCAGGTCGTAGTCCTCGTCTTCGGTGTTTATAACCTCGGTGGGGACGGAACCGGTGCTTGAGTTGGTGCTGGAAACCTGGCCGTCCCGTAGTTCTCGGATTGTCACCATGTTGACGTAGTGACGATCGTTCCTTGTCGGCGACCAACCCGCCTTGCTAAAAACGGATTGGGTGTGCTGTGAGTAAACAGAGGCCGAGTTGTTCAGGCCGCAAGGATAATCTTCCTTCTTGAGCTCGACGGATCGTCCTGAGGGTGTTGAGGTTATCGTCAGAGACGTTCCCAGCCGTTCGTGTGTGGTGACACGAGTTGGCCGGTGGGATTTGAAAAAATCCGCTGGAGCAGCTTGGTCGGGCCGACGCAGAACTCCGTCTACTTGTTGGGAAACTTCGAGTAGCTTGGAGTCAGCGCGATCAAGTGCATGGAGAAGGTCCGAGCTGTCGATCTTCTTTCCCTTGTAGAGCGGGAACGGTGGTCGGGCGCTCGGTGCCGCCACGTGTGTGGTCGAAGACGGCGTGATCTCAGATTGGATCTGGGTCTCTTTCGAAACCGTGGTCGTGAGGCCGCCGCTGCACGTCGTCCACGTGATCTGGCCAATGGTGAACGTGAGGCCTTCAGGCACGGTCGCGGAAGCTGGGATCGTGACCATCTTGTTCGCCGGAAAAGTTGCACGCACACCCCCTACCTGGCGCGCCACTGTCGACGAAAGCTGGTCGGCAGTCTACCTTGGGGTATACCCACGGTAGTAGTTTATCGGTAGACGGTGCGCAAACTACGAACTCGATGGTGACGCAAGACTCGGACAAGCTTTTTATCCAGGTTCGGCCGCCGAGTTGGCGTAATACCTACGTCCTGCGTCTGGTTGTATTGATTTGTGTTGAGAGAATCGTATGTCCTAGGGGGGTCCCTTGCCTCTCCTTATATAGTCTGAAGGGCAGGGTTACAGATCTGGAAACTAATCCTAGTCAGTTACAATTGTCATAGATAGTTCGATATCAATTCCTATTCTAACCGACTAGAATCCTGCTTGATCTCCACATCTTGCTTCCTTGCGCAAAACTCCAGGCTGTCGGATCAAGCCTTGAACTCGTCTCGTAATGGGCCAAGCCTCCTGGCCCAAGTCTAGCCGTAAGGGTATAGGGGTCTATCCCCCCACAATCTTGTTCCTACTACACTAAGCTCTGGAGATTCATTTTGAAAACTTGCAAATCACATGATGAGTTCCTTACACTACAAACTTCCTACCACAGCTATACGTGCTATAACATCTTTTACTATATTTACATTGAGTTTGATCGAGCTGTGTAGACCCTTAGGAGCTTTTCATATGGTTAAATTAAGATATTCACTTGCACACATCCACTACACCATCCACCACCAATCATTAAATTTGCTAAAAATATTATCACTCACCGTCCCAAATGTTGTTATTCTCTCTCTAAAAAGATTCAATGCAGAAGAGGCATGGGTTATGAAAAAATATGCGAGGAAATAAAAAAGGGGCAAGTGCCCGGAACCTCAAAAAAAGAAAGAGAGTGAGACGAGAGGTAAAAATGGACAAGTGTCCGGAGTAGAATTAGGGGTACAAATATGCCCACTTGAGCAGAAAAAATGGTGAAGTATAGACATGAAGAATAGTGCTTGACTTAATTATTTTGTATTTCGATTACTTAAGACTCTAGTGTAGGTACTAAGCCTCATGACATTTCACTCTAATCTGAAATAATTTTATATGAACGCATGTGTGCCTATCAGGAAAGAAAACATCGAAGCAACTCCTGATCCATCTGAATTTAGTTGTTTGCTCAGGGACGAGCAAACGGTAAGCTTGGGGGAGTTTGTTGACGGTCCTTAAGTACTAAATTTAACCATCAACTAAACATGGAAAAGGATCAATATGCACCAAACATCTAGAATTAGGGTTTTATCTGATAGAATTCCACGAGCTTTGGTGTTTATCTATTTCTGCAGGGGGTTATCAGAAAATATGGAGAGAAGGGCCACATGTCATGAATACAACGAGATAATTACGTGCCGCACAATTTTCCTTAATCTAGAAGAGTCCAGAAGCCACGGGAACGAACGGGAGATCGAACGGGCTCGGGGGCAGGGCGCCCGCTCTCCCCCCTTGGGCACCCACCCTGGCCTCGGGGCCAATCACATCCAATCTCCTGGATCGTGCTCCACCAACCTAAAGGATCATGGAAAACTGTGCGATCAATGTCGGTTTGATCCGACGGCCCAAATTCACTTGAAAGGACTATATAATCGAGGCCTCTCCACCCCAAGGAGAGAGAGGAAAAATCATTATCAGAGGTAGCCATCAAAGTTAGGGTTTAGAGCTTCTCTCCCACAGAGAATTAGAATTAGCTACTCCCTAATCCTTCAAGTTTAGAGGATTGATTAGATAGAATTAGAGAAGTAGAGCCTGGCGCTCTAGATTCGAATCTTCGTTAATAAAGGTTGGTATTATTTCATATCTTTCTCTACTACTTTATTCTAATTGCATTATGTCTCTATTTATTATGCTCTTAGTTTGCTTTGATATAGTTATGATTGATAATGACTTTATGTGTAAGTTTGCAAAGCGCTTAGCTCTTGACACGTGGGAGTTAAGTGGTAGATCACATGTCGGCGTGGTGCTTAGATGTTATTTACCTGCAAATGTATCCTATTGGCCAGGTTGTGTGGTAGTTCACGATAGTGACAGCTTCGTTGATTCTTGTATAGTCCACCCTCCATTGATAGGACAGGTAGAATTTGTATTGCGGAGTAAGTCTTGCGATACTCTGATTTACTTTAGCAATGTTCCTTATACATAAATGAAGAGTCTTTTATGCTATATATGATCTTGTAGATAACTAGAGTAGATTGTGACTTAGTAGATAGTAGATAACTTAGAATCCATTCTCTAGCTAATCCGACGTCACCTTACATATATGAGGAGTAGTCTATTTTCTAATCGCTGTGTTATTTATCCATGAGCTTATATTTCATTATCATTATTATTATGGCTTACCCCCTGCCAAAATAAGTGACTGTGTGACGAGTTCCTCATTAGTAATCATGTTCTTGCAAGTTTATCTTTAGTCTATGCCTTGATAGATTTTATCCTTATCTTTATCTCCATTGTTCTTCTTAAGGAAAATGATAAATAACGATACCTGGAATACTTTTCCTGGTGAAATGCTACAATGAGGTATTTTATCTGTGCGCTTACGGATAGAATAGATTATTTTCTAGAGAGCCCTTACATTCACAAATACCTTTGTACACTCTGGCACCATGCTGGGGATGACAACCTAGTATCCAAGTGCTGTTAGTAAGTGTCAATAGCAGTGATGGCGTTTGGGGAGAAATGTTGAAGCTCGACGCCGTAGTTGAAGCAGAGCACCCTCATAAAGCAGCTTGGAGGGGATCCAAGGCTGTGGCGATGGAACTTGGTGAAGGAGACGATGTAGCCCCTTGGCAGGTTCGGTTCTCGGTGATCCGCTGGCGGCACGATCCATTCAGGCCGCGTCGAGGAAACGTGGGGGCGCAAAAGCCCCTCCTTCTCCAGGTCCCTCAACCGGCGCTTATCGTCAGCGACGACGAGTCTCATGGGCATCTTGGCAGAAGGTGGAAGGTGGCCCTACGGTCCTTTTCGCTCGAGGGTGCGCTACGCTTCAGGAAGGCAAGGGGATGCAGGAGAGCAGGGACGAGAGCAATACGGAATGCGGAGGAGACAGCAGTCGGGCAATCCCTCGATATTTATAGATGCCCCACCCAATGGGCGGATCCAACAAACGCGGTAACTCCCTCAGTAAATGCGCCACATAACGGTCCTCTTCCTCTCTCCGACAGGACGTTACGAATTCAACCGACTGAACTGTGCCGCAACGGCTCTCTCCTAAAAAGACGCACCCGACGGGCAAGAAAACAAACCGCCATGACTCTTCCTTCCACTGCAAGGTAAGGTAGGCGTGCGCCGCCATAAGAATCTCGAGGGAGCGCAGACTAGCCCACCAGACGGGTTCGACGGTCATCCTCGAGATCCAGAGTCAGGGACACCCAGTGAAGAGTCGAAAATGAGGCCTGCCTTGAGAACTCGCTAGGAGTATCAAAGGCAGCGGTAAGAAGGTCGAGAGGAATCCCCACGAAGGGAGGCATCGAGCCGCTGGACATTATCGAATGAGACCAGTATTCCAGACCACACTACTCCAGCTTTAATGAGGATGCCTCTAGGTTGCAGCCAACCCCCTCGAACGGGGTATGTGTTCTCACTTGGATCACCCGACAGGAGCTCACCCAGGACGATGACGCTCGCTCCACCGGGAGTACGTCATGCTCCCAGCCTCGAAAAGGTAAGGCCGGCCAATAAGGGTCGGAGGCTCCCTTCCGGAACAAATGCCTTTCCGAGAAAAGGGAGATCGGGAGTGGTCCCGCCAGAAAAAGTAGTATAGCCCTCGAAGGAGTCCAAAACTCCTCCAAGGGCTCGGGGGCTACCCCCACAGGGGTCGCACACACGACCCCCATGGAAACTCAACCACTGGAAGAACCTCTCCTCAAGCACAAGTGCTCGAACAGAGGCTCGGGGGCTTCCCCCTTGCGGGTCGCTCGTGCGACCCCCACGGAAACTCGACCACTGGAAGAACCTCTACTCAAGCACAAGCACTCGAACAGAGGCTCGGGGGCTACTGTCGAGGACACCAATAGGGTGTATCCCAACCAACACTCATAACGAGAGGATTCATAAGCAAAATGAGACTATAACTCGACGCTCTGACAAGAATACGTAATCGCCAGGGCTCGATGTCGACCGTGGCCTCGAACACGGAGACAGAGTCCTGTGAATCGATAGGGGCTCGATAACTAACGACCGTCGAATATGGGAGTGGCTCGAGTGAATCGATGGACCTCGAGCACAAAAGCGTCTCCCGCCGCCTGACGCGGGTACAGAAGCCAGGGCGTTTAACACGTCTGCCTTGCTCCCACCTAACACGACAGCCATGGGAAACATGATAACAAGTACCCGTCAAATCTCCCCTTTTTCTAGCTCTATCCCCTAGAATGGGCAGGAGTACGAGTCGGCGCAGCGTGGCCGACATGATATCCCATGACGACACCCCTCGAGACACCTAAAGTCAGCGCTCCCATGTAGCAAGGCCGCTCGTGCTACCCGACCCTCGAGCAGGCACGTTCCTTCTCAGGGGAGAATCAGGCGATGGACGTCAGTGCTTTGTTGACGGTGGATATACCATAGAAATCCACATACAAAACACCGTCAACATGCCTCGGTTGCAAGGGGAAATGACATGACATGAACATATTTTATCCATAACTAGTTCCACTTGTACACTTAGCTTGTTTATGCAGGAACAACAAATTCAAGACATTATTTGACAAAGCCAACATCAGAATCATCAAAAGGAGATCGAGGGGACAACAGGTGACACCCTGGGCCCACAGAGAGGGGGTCGCCCGACCCCTCTTTGGTGGGACCCAGGTGTGCCACCTAGTCCACCGACATAAGGGACCCCTGTGGACACTGCTGGTGGGCCCAGAGGCCCAGAAGTGGGGTCGCCCGACCCCACATCAAAGGTGGTTCCACGGTCGGTGGCCTCCCACCGACCTTCCCCACATGTCCCACATGTTGATTTGCCCCTGCCGTTGATCAAATGGCGGTTGTGAGGTCGGTTTGATCCAAGGGTGGAGAGAAGATGTCACGCGGATCGATGACGTGGCGATGGAGTAACCCCTACTCCATCTCCCTCTATAAAAGGCAGCCTCCACCCTTCATTTCAAGTGTGCAATTCCTAGGCCAAGTGCATTACAAGTTCCAAGCATACAAGTAGAGTAGTAGTTAGTCTAGAGTGGGAGTTAGAGTCGAGTCGAGCGAAGCTCGGGGTCTCCGGAGTCGTCTTCTGGAGAGTCTGGTATAGGTCTTGTACCTTTCTACTTTTGTAAGACTTTCCTTTTATTAATATATTATTCTTACTTTACTTTACTAAGTTCTTACTTAGTGCAAGTCTTTTAGTCTTGTTGTGCATTTACTTTAGTAATATAGTTGTCTTAGTGAAGTTAGTGACCTGTAACCACTCCTGTGTGTGCTTCATCGTCCTATCTTGTATAGGAGCTCTAGCTAGCTGCAACTAGTTAGCGTTGTAGGATTAAGTGTGAGCTCTAGCTAGCTGCAACTTTAGTAATATAGTTGTTTTAGTAATATAGTTGTCTTAGTGAAGTTAGTTTCCTTTTATCTATACCTTTATCTTTTCTTATCTTTTATATTTTTTATTTATTTTCTTTATTCTTACCTTATGGAAAACCAAAATTCTAAATTGATCCATGAATCTGCAATCCCTTCAGTAACTGACCTTTTACAATGAGAGTCCTCACAACCTATCCAAACATCCCAGTATAGGTTAAGTTCTAGGTTGATTGCCATGATTCAAGACCTATCTTTTTCGGGAAAGGAAGACGAAAACCCTTACCTTCACATTAGAGATTTTGAGCAAACATGTGATTGTCTTCGTATTGAAGGCATTTCTGATAAAACTTTACGTTGGAAGCTTTTTCCTTTTTCTTTAAGGGGAGAAGCTAGACAATGGTACAGTCAGAAGGTAAGTCAACAACGAGGGGAATGAGGAGTTTTACGAGCCAACTTTTGTCTAGATTTTTATTCCCTCGACCGTATCGGCGACCTTAGACTCGAAGTCCTATCTTTTAAACAAAAACATAATGAAACTTTGGAAAATCCTGGAAACATTTTTCTGATCTTTTAAAATCTGATCCAAATCTTAATCTTGAAGACCCTGTTCTTTTATTTCACTTTTTTCGAGGTCTTCAGAAAGATCATAAACAAATGCTACATACAATGTCTAGAGGTTCTTTCTTTCGCATCCCTACTGATGATGCTAGAGTGATCCTAGATAGAATCTTAGAAGATGATATGGATAATGCCCTTCATGATGAAACCCACGAAGCCAAAATAGACACTCTACCAAATCTCCATATACTTTAGCTATCCCAAGTTCTGAGCCACAAAAGGAAGAAATTCCACCACCTGACTTCATGCTGGATATAGAATCTGATCTTTTTGCCGATTTTGGAAACATTTCAAACTTCCATTCTATAGACAGACCCCAAAACGGCCATTTTAGCATTTGTTTGCCAACTGAATATCAATTAAGAGATCTTATCGCAGTCATGAGTAGCGAATGGTTGGGGGAATCAGAGCTTTCCTCTGATGTGGTCCGTTTGGGCACACCCTCTATAACTATACGCTGTGCTTATGATTCTGATTGATTTGATGCTCTCTATAATCCTGTTGTGGGGATCAACATCATGTCTGAATCTTTTGCACTTAAATTATTTAAAAATTTGGTTTTAACCCCCACAACAAAAGTCATAAAGGAATCTTCGGGATGATTAGTCCCCAGTCTTGGAATCATTAATGTCCTACCTCTTACGGTAGAAGGCTCCATGGTTCATTTGAACGTTTATATCTTTGATACATGGGACTTCGACCTGTTGATAGGACAACCTTTTAGAAGACTCCTTTATGAAGGTCATACTAGAAAGCTACACATTTCTTTTGGAAAAACTTTTAAATTTCCCATAACAATTTCTCACTCCTCAAACAATAAGGCCGAGTCTTATCTTTTGCCTGATCCTATGGAGGAGGTAAAGGCTGCATCTCTAGAGCTTTTAGAAGAATCAAACTTAGAAGATGAAGCTCCTTTCTTCATAGAAGAAAAAGTTGAACCATCTGAACCTGAACCCTTAGACGAGTTTGCAAAAACGCCTAGACCTCCCATAGAGCTTAAAACTTTACCACCCGGTCTTATTTATGCTTTCCTAAACAATAATCTAGAGTTTTCTATGATCATTAGTGATAAACTCACTCAGGAGCAAACTCTGCGATTAATGACCATTATTGAGAAGCATCACTCAATTTTTGGCTACTCACTCCGAGATCTTACAGGAATCAGTCCTATGATTTGTACCCATCGTATTCCGACAGATCCTTCTGTTTCACCTTCTTGAGAGCCTCAACGTTGACTTAACAACACGATAAGAGAGGTAGTGAAAAAGGAAGTTATAAAGTTGCTGCATGCAGGGATTATATATCCTGTGCCGCACAGTGAGTGGGTGAGCCCTGTTCAAGTTGTGGCTAAAAAGGGAGGCATGACTGTTGTTATGAATGAAAAGAACGAGCTAATTCCGCAACACACCGTCACAGGGTGGCGGATGTGCATAGACTATAGAAAACTAAACAAAGCCACGAGAAAGGATCATTTTCCTTTACCTTTCATAGATGAGATGCTAGAACAATTAGCGAACCATTCGTTCTTCTGTTTCTTGGATGGATACTCAGGGTATCACCAGATCCCGATCCATCCCGATGATCAAAGCAAAACTACCTTTACATGCCCATACGGAACTTATGCTTACCGTAGAATGTCTTTTGGGTTATGTAATGCACCAGCTTATTTTAAAAAATGCATGATGTCTATATTTTCTGATCTGATTGAAGAGATTATGGAAGTTTTCATAGATGAATTCTCTGTATATGGAAAAACTTTTGATAGTTGTCTTGAAAACTTAGACAAGGTTTTGCAAAGATGTGAAAAAAGCACTTAGTCCTTAATTGGGAAAATGTCATTTTATGGTTAGGGAAGCAATAGTGCTAGGACACCTAGTGTCTGAAAGAGGTATTGAGGTTGACAAAGCTAAAATTGAAGTAATTGAACAACTACCTCCACCTGTGAATATAAAAGGAATTCGAAGCCTTCTTGGCCATGCTGGTTTTTATCGCAGATTCATAAAAGATTTTTCATTCATTGCTAGACCACTTACTCTTTTGCTAGCCAAGGATGCTCCTTTCGAATTTGATGATGCATGCCTAACATCTTTCAATTTATTAAAGAATGCACTCATCTCTGCACCAATCATTCAACCCCCTGATTGGTCGTTACCTTTTGAAATTACGTGTGATGCTAGTGATTATGCTGTGGGGGCAGTTTTGGGACAAACTAAAAATAAGAAGCATCATGCAATTGCTTATGCCAGTAAAACTTTGACAGGAGCTCAACTCAATTATGCAACTACTGAAAAAGAGCTTCTGGCTATTGTCTTTGCCATTGATAAATTTAGATCTTATTTAGTTGGAGCTAAAATAATTGTTTACACTGGTCATGCTGCACTAAAATATTTTTTTCACTAAAAAGGATGCTAAACCTCGCCTGATTAGATGGATCTTATTACTTCAAGAATTTGACTTAGAAATAAAAGATAAAAAGGGAGTAGAAAATTATGTTGCTAATCACTTGTCTAGAATGTATTTTAAGAGTCCACAGGAAACCCCCATCGATGATTCACTCCGGGACGACATGCTCTACAGGATTAACAGGTCTGACCCCTGGTATGCAGATAATGTTAATTTTATGGTTTCAGGGTATGTACCACCAGGAGCAAATAAAAAGAAGCTTATTCAAGAAAGTCGTTCACATATATGGGATGAGCCATACCTCTTCCGAGTATGCTCTGATGGCTTACTCAGGAGATGTGTGACCACTGAGGAAGGATGGAAGATCATCGACAGCTGTCATTCATCACCATATGGAGGTCACCATGGAGCATTCCGTACGCATTCAAAGATCTGGCAGTGTGGATTCTACTGGCCTACAATGTATGAAGACATGAAGCAATATATCAAAAGATGTGGGCCATGTCAAAGGCACGGAAACATAAACACAAGAGATGCCATGCCACTGACCAACAACCTTTAGATTGAACTCTTTGATGTTTGGGGAATAGACTACATGGGTCCATTTCCTCCATCAAAGAAGTGTGAGTACATCTTGGTGGCAGTTGACTACGTCTCCAAGTGGGTAGAGGCATTACCTTGCAAGCATGCCGACAACATCAGTTCAAAGAGGATGTTTGAAGAAATTATATTTCCAAGATTTGGAGTTCCCAGAGTAGTGATAAGTGATGGAGGAGCACACTTCGTCGACAAACGCTTCAAGCAATATCTATCAAAACATGGAATCCGTCACAACATCGCTACCCCCTATCATCCTCAGACAAGTGGCCAAGAAGAGATTTCCAACAAGCAAATCAAGAATATTCTTCAGAAGACAGTGAATGAAATGGGAACGACATGGAAAGACAAGTTACCTGATGCACTCTGGGCATACCGGACAGCATACAAGACCCCAATTTGAATGTCTCCATACCAATTGGTGTACGGGAAGACTTGCCACCTACCTGTTGAACTAGAATTCAAAGCACACTGGGCCATAAGGAGATGGAATATGGACCTAGATATTGCTGGAGATCATAGAAGAATGCAACTATCAAAATTGGAAGAATGGCGAGAGAAAGCATATCACAACTCGAAGATCTACAAAGAAAGAGTCAAAAGGTGGTATGACAAGAGGATCAAGAAGAAGGAGTTCGCACCTGGAGATAAGGTATTACTTTTTAATTCCCGGGTGAAGCTTTTCGGGCATGGAAAACTCCGCAGTAAATGGGAAGGACCATTCAAGGTAATCAATTCATCATCCCACGGAGCTATCACACTTCAAAATGATGAAGGTACGTTATTCAAGGTAAATGGTCAACGTCTTAAATTATTTTTAGAGCCCAATAAAGAATTAGAAGAAATAGACGTAATCCATTTTTACCTCTCCGTGGAGAATTAGAGCCCAACCTTTTTAATCTGACGTTTTTGGGTCATACATATATTTTCCTAATTACTTTTGCATCTAGAAACACGCTCGAGGAAGCGGGCCCATAGAGGGGCCACACACAGGGCGGGCGCCCTGATCAAGAGGGCGGGTGCCCAACTCCTGATCCCTCTCGGTCCTGATTTCCTCCGTTATGGAAAACACACTTATGGTAATCCAAATAATCCTTCAGATGGAAAGTTTCTCACGCACATCGACGGGAACAACCCGAACAGCCCCTATAAGCACTTTTTGAACCCTATATAAACAGACCCCTGACGTCAGTTTTCAAACACGAATCCACCCAAGCCTTCTCTTCTTCTTCAATTAGAGCTTGTTTAGTCCCTCGCTGCTCCAATGACCGAAGAGTTCCACGATGATTGGGAAGTCCTTCCCTACGACCTCAACATGAAGCCAAAGGAAGACCCCGACGCCCGTGCTCTCGTCCTGGCCAACACAGAGCGACAGCTAGAAGCCATGCCATTACGCCAACGTAGCTCCACCCAATCCTATCATGCTCAACCAGTTCTCACCGCACTGCCACAACCCCTACTTCTCATGGGATCATCATCCAATAAGGAGACCACTATCGAGGTGCCAACCGGCACGAGGATCCTTCAACCTAGACCCAATGAGAGGGTCGTTGTAGTCAAGACCAACCGGAGCGGCGAGATCAGCAGCATCCGCTACACTACGGAGGAGGAGAGACCTTACTTTGAAGCGATTAGAGCAGCCAAAGTCTGTTTCATCCCTCCAAAGGAAGCCCCGAAGCACGCTCTCAATGCTTTTGAGACACCTCCCAAGCGTCACAAGACTATAGTAAATATTGATGAGGACGTTCGCAAGCTAGACAGAGTTATCGTAGACCTCTAGTCCTCGATTAACTCCATCACTAGGCAGCTCTCTAACCACAACACTGTTATACTAGGCCTTATGCATAATCTTGCTAGTGCCAATAAGAAGATCAAGGAGTTAGAGCGCCGCTAAGTTATCTAGATTAGTGTTGGGTATTCTTAACATCATTACCAAAAGTAGACAATTTCCTAATTCTAGTAACGGTGCCAAAAATGCCAAACCTATCCCTCATACCACTTAAGCCAAGTTGTCATCCCCAGCATGACATGAGAGACACAGTATTGAAATATGCAATTGCTCTTCTAAATAAATAATGAATGAGATCTGCAAGCGCACAGATTAATACCGTTGTAACATTTTAACCGGGAAGTATTCCAGGTATCGTTATTTATATTTTTACCACTGGGAAGGGATTAGCAATCATCAATATTGATTACAGAATAGAATATAAGATTGAGTATCTATCATTGCATGTATAATTGAGAACATTTATCTAACTCTTTCATACAGGGGTAAGTGTCACATAAAAGATATATGAAGTAATGAATAGTGACAAAGATAATTAGTTTGATCAGCATAACTTAGCCACATATAAATATGATAAGCACCTCAATTAGATACTCTAGAAAGTCATTAGCATGGAATTAGAACGAACTACAAGAATATTTCCTAAGTTATTCTCAACTATATAGTCCAGCATTATCATAGTTAGTGCAAGCATACTTAGCAATCATTGCGAGACAAGACTACGCCCATGCATAGTGATATTAGCAAGGTAAATGAGAAACTTAGCAATCAATCCCCTGTAATAATGTTGCTCTACCAGCCCATTACACGAGAGGGGGACTATATAAGAATCAATGAAGTTGTGACTATCACGAACTACCCCACGATCTGGCATATTGGGTACAATTGCAGATAAATACGGTATAAGCACCATGCCTACACAATATCTATCATTTACCCATGGATCCGATGGATAAACGCTATACGATCCTAAGCATGTATATAGATCCAATCTAACTAAGCCAAGTACGTAACTATGATAAACTAAGAACAATATAATCTTGAATATAAACAAGTAGAGCAAAGTCATAAGCAATATATTGAAGTAGAACAAAGTCATATTCATAATATTGAAGAACAAATATAATTAGAAAGCAATTAGAAGCACAATTAGAGAATTACCAAGAATCCTCTTGACAGATCCGGAAACCAATCGAAGATTGACTCCTTCTAGTTCTAATACTATGTAGCTATGCTAATCTAGATATCTAATTGATGTGGTCGCTCTAATCTTGATCAGAGGCTTCTTCTCCCTTGAGAATAATGAATTAGGGTTGAGAGGCTCTCTCCTCTAGGGGTCAGGGGTCTGGTTTTATAGTCCCTTCATGTGAATATGGGCCGTTGGATCAAACCGACATTGATTGAATGGTTATCCTTGATCCTTTAGGTCGGTGGAGATCTTTCCCGAGAGAGAGTCCTGATTGGACTCAGAGAGGGGGCGGGCACCCAGGGCAACTGGGCGGGCGCCCAGTGCCTGGCCCCATTCGGCCTCCGCTTCCTTCCCGTGGCTTCTGGAGTCTTCTAGATGTAAGATAATTTCGCGGCACGTTAATATCTCTATGTAATCCCGACATGTGGGCCTTTCTTCCGTATTTCCTGATAACCCCCTACAAAAATAGACAAACACCAAAACTCGTGGAATTCTGTCAGATAAAACCCTAAATCTGGATGTTGATTTCATTTGGATCCTTTTCTTTGTTTATTTGATAATTAAATTTGATACTTAAGGACCGTCAACAAACTCCCCCAAGCTTACCTCTTGCTCGTCACTGAGCAAGGATAGATTAGAAGTTGCTGCAATTTTTTAAAAATTGACGGTACACATGCTTTTAAATAAAGTCTCATCTCTGAGTTAGAGTAAACTGTCAAGACTTAAAACTTACTTACTTTACCTTTTACCATGGGACTTGTAACCGTCACTTCTGTCTTTTATGGTTAAAAGATAAAACAGTCTAGTGAAGTGCCATGTCTCTTATTCTTGATCAGCTATAGCTCTGGAGTTTTTATAGATTTTCAAATAAAACTCAGAGATTCCTTGTATAACTCTTTCAGATCTCTCTTTTGTGGTATTTCTGGATCCTTACCAAGGCAGTAATGGTACATGCCTTCTCTCAAAATATGTAGTATTTGTGGTATAAGGCATTGTAACATTGCCTTCTCTCTCACCCTACTCTAATAAGGGTTTAATATCTGGAGCTCATAGGTGGGAGATAAAATATACATACTTACAAGACATTTGTTGCATAGTCAAACCATGGATCCAAAGAAACAAGTCAATAAGTCAAATCAAGATGTGCATGTGTGGCGAATGAAAGGTGTATGGTGATGATGGTGATAACAATGGTGAAAGTCTAATTCTACTTTTGCTCTTTTGAGGGGATACTGTCACAGAACCGACCAAATTATAAGAGTTCAAGTGTAGAAACGATCGACAAGCAATCAAGTTTCCAAACTTGAGCCCATATAATTCCGGTAGTCAATTGAAATCACGAAGGACATCAAACCAACTTGCAACAAACCAAGATCGTAATAATTCAGCACAACACAGCGAATGTTACATAGTCATTTATTGCCGTCGAAGCGGCACCACATCGGAGTATTAAGTTATTACAACACTTGTTTGAAGTGGCGGAAGCAAAATAATTACACACACACTTTCCAAATTCAGTTCTTAAGTTCGAGTTACTACCAGAGTCTACATCATCCTTCCAAAAGCATCAGATACGAGGTCGTTAGAGAACCGTGCCCAACGGTTAGTCCTCATCTCCAGCGGGATGGAGACAGGTCTTGCAGAAGCCGTCATAAAAGATGTCATCTGCAACAGGTGGGAATAAACCCTGGGTACGAGATTGTACTCAGTTAGACTTACCCGTCTAGTAAAACATAAAAGACACCAAGGATCATGCAAGGCTAACATATAAAAGTAGAGCTGGTTGACTCAACATTTTGCCAAAAGCCTTTATTATGACTAACACATCGTAAGAGCATCATATTTATTTGCCATTAGCCTACTACTAGATTAGCACCTGTACTAAACACTTCACTTGATTATTACAAGCAATAATAACCATATCAAGTTCATCATAAGTTCTTCCTTGCTATCATCATTATCATGAACCAAGTTCATTAGTGAATGCTACGTGTGCCGCTGCTCTGTCAAGTTCTCACTAACCGGGAGAGACGGTGATTCGAATCGAATTCCTATCCAGCTGGAGGGGTATTCCTAGCACTCACCCAAGCATCCCCCATCGGAGAGCCAACGGGTCACCTTTGGTACAACTCAGGAATCGCGGCTCCGATCAGCGCCGCACTCCCAGGGCTACCATCCTGCCAGGGAGGTCAGGAATTTTAACTCACCTGCCTTTGGGCTTGCGTCAATGGTCCCCCGCACACCGCACTTCCTCTGGTAGTGCGCACTTTATACTTGCCGGTCTTCCGGCCTGAGTCATACTACTCGGCTTCGCGGTCGGAACGAGTTATCCGGCCAACTAAGTGTCAGGCATGCGTTCAACATGACAAGAGGACGTACAACGATCGGTCCTTAACTGCCACAGACAGAGCTACTACAACCTTGCAAAACTCCGCCTGGCTTAAGTCAAATTAATCAGGTTCCATCCACGATAGCACATATAAACCATCGTGATCCGACACAACCCTATATCGCGCAGGCGACAGAAAATCACCCGACTCCTACCGATTAAGCAAGGCTAAGCTACTTCTCGATCCTAACTCTACAACCAGGGTAGGGTAAAATATCTAGACAAGGATGGAGTAAAGTGCAGCAAAGGTTTCATCACAACTCCTATACTTAATGCATCAATAGATATAACATATTAAATCAACTTTCGAAAATAAGGGAGGCTTAGAATGCTCCGGGGCTTGCCTTTCACGAACGAGGCTGGCTCGTGGCTTGGGCACTCAACCTCTTCTTCGGGCTCCTCGAGTCCGACTCGCTGGACCTCCACCTCCGGGTTGCCCTCCTGGCCTTCGGGATCCACTTGCAGATCGAAGGAAACTGCCACGTCCGATGCACCTATTGCATGCTCGAAGAATGAGAAGGTGTACATACAAAAGAATGGATGCTTGATATCAAAAGTAACTCACTAGACACTCATTTACGGAGTAACACAGTTATAACAAGTTCACACAAGTCAACAAAGTTAACTTAGCCCAATACCTATCATGATAGCCTATAACAGCAAGCACATATAACAGAATTAGCTCAGAAAACAGATCATAACTAGTGCTAGGCAGATCCAACAAATATGAGTGAAGACATTCTGGAAAGCTTACGAAATTGTCTACAAATCATCTTTGAACATCACAGCAAGATTCATATATTAAACAGGTCATTTAAACAAAGTTCCAGGTTCTGTCCTAGAAAACAGAGAACACTTATTTCTGGAATCTAACTTGGAAAGATCATAACTTCAAAACTACTAGGCCAAATGACCTCAAATTTCAACCACAGCTAGTTCAATAAGTTTACAACAACTTTGATTTAGACAAGTTCCCCAGAAAACCAAGTTATCATTAAACAAAAGTTAAATTACTCCCTTGCTGTCCAGAACAGCATTTAACCCTTTAAATAATTATTTGATGACATAACCGAAACATAACCCATGCCAACCACATGGCTTATGAGCACAAGCATATCACAAGGTTACCAGAACATCAAATGATAACCCTCAAACATTTACTTAACAAGGCATTTATTAATTAATTCTAGAAAGGAGCATAATTACAAGATATTAGTCAAGGTGCTCAGAAAAATCTACAAAAATTACAGAAGCACAAGTATAGCACCAAAGCATCACCATAAAAAATTCAGAGCAATTGCCCATACCAAATTAAAGTTATGCATTTAACATGTAACAAGGTATTTATTTCATAAATTCAGAAACATGAATTATATGGTGTCAAACAACAGATTTCAGATTATTTACATATTAGGGATGTCACCAACAAGTTTACTACCAAAGTAGAACACCAGCATAAGCACCAATTATTTTATATGATTTAATTAAAGAAACAAGCCAAATCCCAAACATAATTTACATAACAAAGCTGCAGTACACCAAAAATCATGAAATATTTATCAAGGCACTCTAATACCATACAGAGACTACCATAAAATTTTCATGACAAACTAACCAGTATAACCAGAGATATGAATTTATCCATGAATAACAAGATTAAATCATTAATAAATATTTTCCCAGAAAACATGGTCTATTTTATATTTTTATTAAAAACTAGCCATCTCATGGAACAACACTGAATTGGTTTCACAATTTTTGGATCACCAGAACTAGAGATATGGTTTTTGCAAAAACAGCTCAAACCCTAATTTAAACAAAGGAGAAAGAGAGACTGACAGGGGGGACCCGCGAGTCAACGGACCCCACATGCCAGTGACCCGAGAGCAGAGGCGCGACTTGACCGCCGGAGATCTCGTCGACGGCGAGGTCTCGGCGACCACCAAGGGCACCATCGTGCTCCCCACATCA
Organism: Sorghum bicolor; assembly: GCF_000003195.3. Taxonomy (NCBI): domain Eukaryota; kingdom Viridiplantae; phylum Streptophyta; class Magnoliopsida; order Poales; family Poaceae; genus Sorghum; species Sorghum bicolor. The sequence continues at coordinate 32,310,441 of NC_012874.2, forward strand.
GTCCGCATCGAGCGGTACCCGAAACCCTAACTCTACTGGACTCTAGGTACCTCGCCCTCGCGAATGGCGGCACGACGGTGGTGCGCGGCCGACCGCCGGCGTCTCTGGAAGGAGACAGAGCGAAAGAGAATGCGGACGAGCATCAGCATGACCTAGCGGAGCTTTTGGGACAAGAATGAGGATGAATGGTGGACTACAGAGCCCTGGCCACGACGCCGGTGGCCATGGCGGAGCTCCAGCGAGGTAAGCTCGCGACGGAGAAGACAATGCAGGCTCACCGAGGCTCGGCAGCCGCAACCAACTTGACGACGGTGAAGTGGAGAGGCTGGCGGAGCGCTGGGCGGAGTTGCTTGGCCGGAGACACGGAGACACGCGCGCGCGAACTCGCCGAAGCAACGGCGGCGACGCGGAGATGACGACGCACGCGAGAGGGAGGGAGCCGGGAGTGGAATGGCGCTGTCCACGCGACTGGAGGCGCCGTGGCGAGCCGTAGGATGCACTGAGGACTGACGAGCGGGGCTAACGGCAACGTACGTACGCCACGGGTCCAGACACGCGGCGTCACCGGCGAGCTCCCCCTGTCTGACGGCGACCTGATTCAGCTCCCAAACCCGACTGAAACTCGATTTTGCACGATGATTATCTCCTAAACCACTCGATGATTTTGCTAGCTAATTGCTCTATGCTGGAGAGCTACATGAGTACTCCAACAAAGCTTACAAGATCATCACTTAATTCGGCCTAGAATTCAAAATGGAAGATGAACAATGCCCCATCGAGCAAACTGCAGTGATTCCAGACTTAGAAAATTTTCTAAGTGTTGGAAACAGCCCCAAATCTGCCTTGTGGGTCAATTTTGAGCTATTTGTGGTCATTTTCATGAGATGGCCATAAAACAACTTTTGTTCCTTATAAAATTTTCTACAACTTTGCTGTAGAAAGTTTTGACATGCAAACATTTTATGAAACACTTTTTAAAAGCCTAAGGAAAAAGAGGTTTCTAGGGCCTATTTACACAAGTATGACTTAAAGGCATATTTTGGAGAAGTGATCAACATGAACATTGTTCCCAAAGTTAAGTTAAGCATAGATAGACTAATTACCAATGCATAGAGCACAAACACAAGCATGGTTCACTCAAACATAAGCAAAGGAAGACTACTTAAACAATTCAATCACATATTTACATGGAATGACATGGCTCAAGATAGATGATGATCATGATATGCTTTGAGTAGATGATGATGCTCATGCTATGCACATGATTAATGCAACCATAACACTGGGGTGTTACAGCCCTCTCCCCTTACAAAAATCTCGTCCCGAGATTTGGAAGCTTACTGATTTTCGAAGAAGGTTTTGTAAACTTCTTTTAAATAATCCTCCGTCTCCCAAGTGGCATCTTCCTCCCCGTGGTTACTCCACAACACTTTGTAGAATTTAACCACACGATTACGAGTCTCCCGCTCCTTGCGATCAAGAACCGCGACAGGTTTTTCTTCGTATACCAAGTCTGACTTCAACTTGAAATCCCGAACTTCCACTCGTTCCTCCGGTACACGAAGGCACTTCTTTAATTGTGATACGTGGAAGACAGGGAAGATAGCTCGAAGCACAACTGGGAGTTGAACTTTGTATGCCACATTCCCTTTCTTTTCAAGAATCCGATAAGGTCCCACATAACGAGGTGCAAGCTTTCGCTTGACTCCGAACCTTTGTACACCCTTCATCGGAGAAACCTTGATATACACATGGTCACCAACTGAAAACTCAATCGGCTTCCTTCTTTTGTCGGCATAACTTTTCTGATGAGCTTGAGCAGCTTCCAGATGTTGCTGGATGGTACGGACTTTCTGCTCTGCTTCGTTCACGAAATCGATGCCATAATACCTTCGCTCTCCGGCTTCTACCCAATTCAATGGGGTTCGACACTTCCGACCGTACAGGGCTTCAAACGGAGCCATCTTGATACTCTCCTGTTAACTATTGTTATAGGAGAACTCAGCTAATGGCAACCACTTAACCCAAGAACCTTTTGAAGAGAGAGCACATGCTCTCAACATATCTTCTAGGATTTGGTTAACACGTTCAGTTTGACCTGCTGTTTGGGGATGATAAGCAGAGCTACGGACTAAATGAGTACCGATCTGCTCGTGCAGACATTCCCAAAAACGAGCAGTGAACTGTGGTCCATGATCTGATACAATAGTTCGAGGCACACCATACTGACGAACAATGTGCTCGAAGTACAATTCTGCATATTGATGTGGACGGTAGTCAGTTCGAACTAGAATAAAACGAGCAACCTTGGTCAAACGATCTACAATCACCCAGATGGAGTCGTAACCCTTAACAGAAGTTGGGAGTCCACTGATGAAATCCATGCTGACTTCTTCCCATTTCCAACCAGGAATTGACAAGGGTTGGAGCAAACTAGCTTTCATGTGAACAGCCTTCACACGACAACAATTGTCGCATCGAGCGACAAAAGCAGCAATCTCTTTTTTCATCTTTGTCCACCAAAACAAAGGTTTCAGATCCTGATACATCTTGCTACTACCAGGATGGATAGACAATTTGGATGAATGAGCTTCAGACAAGATCTGATTTCGCAGCTCGCGGTCTTTTGGGACCACTAGTCGTTCTTTGAACCAAAGAATTCCGTTCTCATCGACTCGGAAATGCTTGGTTTCTTCTTCTTTCATTTTCCTCTTTATGTGGTGGATGCCTACATCTATTCGCTGCAATTCGATAACTCGATTGCGAAGAGTACTCTCCAGAGAAATCTGGTTGAGCACAAGTGGATGCATAAGATGTGACAACAACGGATCTTCCACCTGGATTGAGTGACAGTGTGCTTTCCGACTCAAGGCATCCGCAACCACGTTTGCCTTGCCCGGATGATAGTGCACTTGTAGATTATAATCTTTAATCAACTCAAGCCACCTTCACTGCCGCATGTACAGTTCAGGTTGAGTGAAGATATACTTGAGGCTTTTATGATCGGTGTAGATATTACACATATTACCCAGCAAATAATGCCTCCAGATTTTCAAAGCATGAACAACTGCCGCCAATTCTAAGTCATGAGTAGGGTAATTGACCTCATGCTTTCGAAGTTGGCGCGAGGCATACGCGATAACGTGACCTCCTTGCATCAACACACAGCCTAAACCGATGCCTGACGCGTCGCAGAAGACATCGAAAGGCTTTTCGATATCGGGCTGAGCTAGAACAGGAGCTGATGTCAGCAATGTCCTCAACTTGTGGAATGCTTCTTCACACTCAGGCGTCCACACAAACTTCTCATCTTTCTGAAGCAGCCGAGTCATAGGCTTGGATATTTTTGAGAATTCGGGAATGAATCGACGATAATATCCAGCCAGACCAAGAAAACTCCGAACCTCGTGCACCGAAGTTGGAACTTTCCAATCCAGCACTTCTTGCACCTTGGCTGGGTCCACCGATATGCCTTCTTCAGATAAGACATGTCCCAAGAAAGGTACTTTATTCAGCCAAAACTCGCATTTGCTAAACTTGGCATAAAGCTGATGTTCGCGCAAACGCGATAACACTATACGCAGATGCTCTGCATGCTCCTCTTCATTGCAGGAATATACCAAGATATCATCAATGAAGACCACCACAAACTTGTCCAACTCGGGCATGAACACCAAATTCATGAGATACATGAAGTGAGCAGGTGCATTTGTAAGACCGAAGGACATGACGAGATACTCATACAACCCATACCTCGTCGAGAAAGCTGTCTTAGGCACATCTTCAGGACGGATCTTGATCTGATGGTACCCAAATCGCAAATCGATCTTGGAGAATACCTTAGCTTTAGACAACTGATCAAACAAGATATCAATGCGAGGAAGAGGGTATTTGTTCTTGATGGTTACCACATTTAAGGGACGATAGTCCACACACATGCGCAAAGATTGATCCTTCTTCTTCACAAAGATAGCCGGACAACCCCAAGGAGACGAACTAGGACGGATAAGACCCTTCTTCAACAACTCATTTAGTTGTGTCTTAAGCTCAGCTAATTCGTTGGGTGGCATTCTATAAGGTCTTCTAGAGATAGGAGCGGTACCTGGAATCAATTCAATTTTCAACTCCACATCCCGATCTGGAGGAAGCCCGGGTAAATCATCAGGAAACACGTCTGGGAACTCACACACCACCGGAATGTCCTGAATAGCCTTAGATGTAACTACATTCACAGTGTTACGGATTTGAATATCACGAGGGAGTTGCACTAGAAATGCCTCCTTGGTATTCGGGTCTTTCAACATCACTACACGAGTGGTGGTGTCGATAAGAACTCTGTTGCATCCATTTCATCCCCAGTATTACATCTATGCCCACACCGGGTAGAACAACCAAATCAGCAAGAAACTGACGGCCTCCTATTTCCAGAGTTGCCCCCAAAACCACTTGATTGGTGGAAATATCATTTCCCGCAGCACTAATACAATAACTGCCCTTATCAAGTGTAATTGCCTTGAGATTATGCTTAGACACAAATTCAGAACTCACAAAAGAATGCGATGCTCCAGAATCAAAAAGCACAAGTGCATCTCGTTGGTTAACCAGAAACTTACCTGCCGTGACTACCTCACCAGCAGGGATTGCCTCCACGGTTGTGTAGTGAACACGCACCTGGCGGACGTTCCCCTGGTTGCCCTTCTTTGGTGGGCAAGGACAGTTGCTCTGCCAATGCCCGGTCTAATTGCAGTTCCAGCACGGACGGTTGGCAGGTGGAGTCTTGGCATAGTTGGGACCCGTGTTGCCTCTAGGAAGAGCAATAGAGTATCCCTTGCAGAAACCCGTCTTCGCCTGATTCTTCTTCACCGGAGGGCGATACCGCTGGTTAGGCGTTGGAGCATGGAACGGTGGCTTAACTGCCACTGGAGCCTTGGACTGAGATGACCCTGCCCCGGCCTCAAAAGCCCTCTTGCGAGTCTTGGTCGCAGTATACACAGTGTTATAGTTCTCTTGGGTGAGAGCATCATTGACGAACTCATTGAAAGTTGCACACTTAGTGCGGCCCATAGTCTTCAGCAACTTGGAGCCCAAACCCCGCTTGAAACTAGCAATCTTCTTCGCCTCAATATTCACAAACTCAGGAGCATATCTAGACAAATGATTGAAAGCATGCAAATACTCCTTCATAGTTTTGTTGCCGTGAGTCAACTGCATAAACTCGGTATGCTTCATCTCCATGATACCAGGAGGAATGAAATGTCCTTTAAAAGCATCTCGAAAAAGATTCCAATCAAGCACCGTGTCAGCAGGAAGATCTTCACGATACTGATTCCACCAGATGCCTGCTGGGCCTTGCAGTTGATGGGCTGCGTACTCCGCCTTCAGTCCTTCGGTTAGCCGAAGCAAGCGGAACTTTTGTTCCACGGTGTTCAGCCATTCCTCAGCCTGAAGGCGTTCTTCCGCCTCTCTGAAAGGTGGGGGCTTAGTATCCAGAAAATCCTTGAAGCTGCTATACTGGTTAGGTGCTGGCCTGTCGACGAAAGCTGGTCGGCAGTCTACCTTGGGGTATACCCACGGTAGTAGTTTGTCGGTAGACGGTGTGCAAACTACAAACTCGATGGTGACGCAAGACACGGACAAGCTTTTTATCCAGGTTCGGCCGCTGAGTTGGTGTAATACCTACGTCCTGCGTCTGGTTGTATTGATTTGTATTGAGAGAATATGATGTCCTAGGGGGGTCCCTTGCCTCTGCTTATATAGTGCGGAGGGTAGGGTTACAGATCTGTAAACTAATCCTAGTCGGTTACAATTGCCATAGATAGTTCGATATCAATTCCTATTCTAACCGACTAGGATCCTGTTTGATCTCCACGTCTTGTTTCCTTGCGCGAAACTCTGAGCTGTCGGATCAAACCTTGAGCTTGTCTCGTAATGGGCCAAGCCTCCTGGCCCAAGTCTAGCCGTAAGGGTATAGGGGTTTATACCCCCACAGCTAGTCCCCAAGCACCATGTATTGTGAAGTAACACGCCGTCTTGAGCTTCTTTGACCAATGAAACTTAATATCTTCAATCATTATGAAAATTGCCCAAATAGTTGCGACAACAGTTTGAACAAATCTAAAGGCGTCCGATTAACTTCATCATCAAAGAAGCCAACTGTTCGAAGAATGCATGGTGCTCTCGAGAAAAAATATTCCTTTTTTGGTGAAGTATGCCCACTTTACTTTTTTCAAAAGTACAGTCCATCAACAAGACAAGCAAATTCACCGCAAGGTGAAGTGTGCCCACTTAGTCCCCAAGCCTGGTAGCAGGTGACGTAGTCACGTGGTGCCAGGGTCCAAAGAAGAATCCCCAAAGCTGCTTTGTATGTTGGATGCATCGCTAGATGCATCGTACCGATATAGTCCCCGAGCTTGCATGGAGTTTGCAGTTCGACGCTCTGGTCAACCAGTCCTCGGGTGTACAATGGTCGGCGAACTCCTTAGCTTGCTGATTTCCAAACCAATAAACTAAGCGACCAGTCCCCGAGCAGCAAGCGCTCGGTGGTCGCAGCAGTCTCAACAAATCTGACGACTAGTCCCCGAGCATCGAGTGCTCGGTGGTCGGTGCGGTCTTTGAAGTTCTGAGTTAATAGACTGGTCGACCAGTCCCCGAGCATCAAGTGCTCGGTGGTCGGTGTAGTCGTTGAAGTTCCAAGTTAATAGACTGGTCGACCAGTGCCCGAGCATCAAGTGCTCGGTGGTCGGTGCAGTCCCCGGATTGTTGACTCTCTGCCATATTTGTCTGCTTGTTTTGACAAATTTTTCCAGAGAAAGTTGACGTGACGAGACCTCCTGACGGGATGTTAGATGGATGCATGAAAAGTTGTGCCTGGCAACTGTACAGCCGCCCTTTGCGCGGTTTGAGAAAAGGAAACCATCAATTTGTACGAAAACTCCGCCGCATTAATTGTCGATAATCATTGAAAACCGAAACGCCGCATCCGCCGTATGGCCCGCCCACTTCCCGAGGATGCAGGAAGTGGGAGGGGTGAAGTTGTGGGTTATAAGAGCTCGACAATTCCTCCTATACTGCTTACCCTGCCATTGCCTTCAAGCCTTCCACTCTTGCCTCCTTCAATCATCTACACTTTCCAAACTCGAATCCACCTCCGCGCCTCCAATGGCGAAGAGCGATTCAAAGAAGAGGGCCGAGCTGATGGCCAAAGAATGGAACAAATCCCGCAGCACCGCCAAGTCCCTCGGTGACCTCGTCGATATGGGGCTACTGCACAGCCCGGAGCTCGGCGGCTGGAGGGCACCGGAGGGGGAGAGCTACCCCGACCCCCGCGCCGGTGAGATCGTCGTGTTCGATGATTTCGTTAAGAGGGGTTTTGGGGTGCCTGTTCACCCTTTTCTTCAGGGTCTTCTTTTGTATTATGAGATCGGGATTTGCAATCTGCACCCGAATACAATACTTCTTATTTCAACTTTTATCCATTTGTCCGAGGCCTATGTAGGCATAGAACCGCACTTCGATCTCTTTCGCTATCTTTTTTGTTTGAGAAAGAAGGGGGAAGTTGGAGGCTCTAAGGTTGCAGGTGGAGTATACCTCAACCTTCGCGACGGGATGAAGAACCGCTATCTGCATTGCCCCTGGAACACTTCCCTGAATGAATGGTACAAGAAGTGGTTCTACATCAGGGAGGAACCGGGCAGCTCCACATTCTGCGACGTGGGATACATCCTCGAGAAGAGGGTGAGCTGGACCGATCGCCCAGAGTACGATGGTCAAGTGGCAGACCTGATGCAGCTGATCGACTGGTCGCGTCTGGACGGGCTAGGCGTGGTCGGCAACTTCGTGTGCCATCGGGTGATGCCCTGCCAGAAGAGGGTGCACTCGGCGTACGAGTATGCCGGAAGCGTGGACCCGACCAGGATGCGACCTGAGATCTTGGAGAAGGCGGAGGTAGAACACCTGTTGAACGAGCTGTTCAACTTCGCGGACGGAGGCTTCATCCGTGGCAGTGATCGGGTGCAAGCCTTCAAGTTGGGGCGACCAGCGCCTAAGGTATGTTATTGATTACTTCGCTTTAGCATCCGTATGTTGTCTGCAGCTGACTTATCTTTGTTACTTTTGCAGATCGGAGATGTCGACCGTTGCACAGTGTATGTATCACTAGCACCTGGAATGGAGAATCCTGCGGGAGAAGATCCGCCGGAGGAAGATGCTGCTCGGTGTACTCGTTACACCAGCAGTGAGGAAGACCAGGCCCGCCCCGTCCCGACCACCGAGGATAGAGTGGCGGGGAAAAGGCCAATGGCGGCAGATCCGTCGCCGGCGCCGACGCTGCCAGCAGAGAGCAGCCGAGCGCCAAAGCGTCGTCGGTTCGTTCGGATTACCGACGACGACGACGACGAGGAGGAGGCCGCACCATCGTTGGTCCGGCGGCCTCATAGCCGTCCGGACAGCGTGCCGACCACTGCTGATTAGGTGGCCGGCGACCCTCCTGCGCCTCGCGTTGCGGAGACGGCGGCACAGGTGCCGACCGGCCGGGCAAGGAGGAGGTTCACCGCGACCCACCGTCGCTCGGACCTGTAAGTGTTCGACTTACGTATTTTGGCGATTTTTTTAACTGTTCTTGAAAATATCCCTCTATTATGTAGCGCGGCGTCGGACGTCAACCCCGACCAGGCCGCGGAGCAAGGGACGACCGCTCCTGTTGCCGCCGCTGAAGACGCCGCGCCACAGGTCACAGAGCAACCTGCAGCGGCGGCGGGCGCCGAGGACCAATCTGCCCCGGCGAGTGCTGCGACCAGTCCTTTCGATGGTTGTCGGGGGAACGGCTACGGTGATGCCTGCTGGGAGGCGGTGAGGTCCGGCTACGATTAGTCTAGTCGGAGGTGGCTTCCGTATAAGAGACGGCCTGGACTCTTTTGAGCAGAGTGGCTATCTGTCCCATTGCGGCGATCAGGTGCGCTCGGACGCTGGTTCGGACTCCCTGGCACTCAGGAGTATCGGGGAGCCGATCTAGGTTAGCCATGGCGACAGCCACGTTGGCGCTTGGCGTTTTGTAGACTGGCTGGTCCCCGACCATATCAAAGGCGTCGCTGAGATTATGTGGTGGAATTTGTCGTTCCTCATCCGCGCGTCGTCGTGCGCGATCGGCGTTACGCTGCTCGCGGAGCTGCCTTTGCTCGTCTGTTTCTCCATCAACGACCGGCTCGTCGGCGCTGACGTTAAAAACAATGTCTCCTCGCCGGGGGGGGAATACCGGGAAATGAGAGAAACCCGGAGGATGTGAAAGCAAATCCAGGTCGTAGTCCTCGTCTTCGGAGTTTATAACTTCGGTGGGGACGGAACCGTTGCTCGAATTGGTGCTGGAAGCCTGGCCATCCCGTAGTTCGCGGATCGTCACCTTGTTGACGTAGTGACGAGCAGATTGACCGTTCCTTTTTGGCGGCCAACCCGCCTTGGTGAAAACTGATTGGATGTGCCGTGAGTAGAGAGAGGCCGAGTTGTTCAGGCCGCAAAGATAATCTTCCTCCGGGTTAGCCTTAAGTTTGACGGATCGTCCTGAGGGAGTTGAGGTTATCGTCAGAGACGTTCCTAGCCGTTCGTGTGTAACGACATGAGTTGGCCAGCGGGATTTGAAAAAATCTGTTGGGGCGGCTTGATCAGGCTGGCGCAGGACTCCATCTACTAGTTGGGAGGCTTCGAGTAGCTTGGAATCGGCGCGATCAAGCGCTTGAAGAAGGTCCGAGCAGTCGATCCTCTTTCCCTTGTAGAGCGGGAACGGTGGTCGGGCCCTCGGTGCCGTCACCCGAGTGGTCGGAGACGGCGTGAACTTAGATTGGATCTGAGTTTCTTCCGAAACCATGGTTGTGAGGCCACCGCTGCGCGTAGTCCACGTGATTTGGCCGACGGTGAGCGTGAGGCCTTCGGGCACGGTCGTGGAAGCTGGGATTGTGACCATCTCGTTCGCCGGAGAAGTTGCACGCACACCCCCTACTTGGCGCGCCACTGTCGACGAAAGCTGGTCGGCAGTCTACCTTGGGGTATACCCACGGTAGTAGTTTGTCGGTACATGGTGCGCAAACTACGAACTCGATGGTGACGCAAGACACGGACAAGCTTTTTATCCAGGTTCGGCCGCCGAGTTGGCGTAATACCTACGTCCTGCGTCTGGTTGTATTGATTTGTGTTGAGAGAATATGATGTCCTAGGGGGGTCCCTTGCCTCTCCTTATATAGTCCGGAGGGTAGGGTTACAGATCTGGAAACTAATCCTAGTCGGTTACAATTGCCATAGATAGTTCGATATCAATTCCTATTCTAACCGACTAGGATCCTGTTTGATTTCCACGTCTTGTTTCCTTGCGCGAAACTCCGAGCTGTCGGATCAAACTTTGAGCTTGTCTCGTAATGGGCCAAGCCTCCTGGCCCAAGTCTAGCCGTAAGGGTATAGGTGTTTATACCCCCACATGGCCCGACTTGCACATTACGACCACCCTGATTTGCCATCCGATTGATGGTCTCAGTGAGCATCCTCTGATTATCCACCATCATTTGCATTAACTCAGCCGGATTTGGTGGTGGAGGAGGAGGGGGTGGATTCATGTTTGCACGCTGTTCTGCACCTCGGGTGCCACGAGACATCTGTAAAGGCACAGTCAGTGAGTATTGATGACGACAAAATTTGCCGCAGAAGAACTTATATTTATGCCTGAAAGTATTCGTGGGAATAGCTTTATAGAAAAGGCACAATAATTCAATTCCACAAAACAACATCGCCAATCCATCACATGACAGAGACATCCGCAATATGCACCACAACGGAAAACATCGTCATAACATAACGAACGTGTCAAGATTACACATTGGGGCCACAAAGTTATCACACCATTAAAGTACATGCCATGAGTCAAGGTCAAAGTTCCAGATTACAACATGGTTACAAAAGCACCACGGCTGACTGGCATACTACAAAAGATTCTCAGATAACACTACCCACTACTCCCTACACTCCAGGCTCGCCGTCCGAGTCAGCGTCGAAGATCGCCTCTCCATCCTCATCGCTAACCGGCTCAAGCTCCTCGTCCTCCACGTCCTCGTGCAGGGGTGGTGCAGCCGCTGCTGGTCCATCGACCTCCATACCATCATCATCGGCCACAATCACCTGAGGTCCCACCTCTGGATACACGGGTATAGGGCGAGGAATAGGGTGTAGCAAGTTGTTGAGACGGTGAATCTCCATAAGACCAGCCTCAATCTGATCCTGTAGGTAGTTCTCCCGCTCCAGAGACTGAATCTGGTGCATCTCCCATGCCCGGCGCCTATTCTTCGACACGCGGAGTGCAGTGTCCCTCTCACGAGTGATCTGCACCAAGCGCTCCTGTACTGTCTCCTTCTCTCTAGCTAAGTGATTCATCTGATCCTGCTTATGATCTCTCTCCCTAATGGCCTTCACCCACTGCTGCCTACGGTACTCCGCAATGTCTTCCCAGTCATTGCTGTCCTTCTCAGCTTGCTCTAGGAGTCTAGCTTGCTTGCGAAACTTGCGAGCACGCTTTTCAGCCTTCTGTTGCATCTCCTGAGCTCGACGAACAGCCACCATCACCTGTGCATAGGTGTTCTCTCGCTGACTGATCAGCTTGAGCATAGCCATCATAGCACTTATAGCAGGACTAGAACTCTCACCTCTCTCTCCCCTGCCTCGAACCAAAGCACAACCATCAGCCTGTTTCCACTCCGCTGCTGCTGGGTCAGCACGGGGAATGGAGGCCGCTGTTCCTCCCGTCAGCTCATCACCACACCTCTGATAGATATCGAGCAGGATAGTCTGGGCTGCAACCTGAGCTGCCTCCCAAGGAGTCTGCCCATTTGAGCTACAAGTCCAGCCTGTCCATGCAGGCTTGTCCACATGTGGAGGGACAACTCTCTGCACAGCAAACCACTGTATCCCTCCTGTGCTCTCCAACTCCCACCAAGAATACTGAGGTGGCTCAGTATACCCAACAGTCTGCAATACTCTCCAGAGCAGGGTAGGAGTGCCAAACTCGCGCAAGAAAGTGTCACTGGGACGGGGTGAAGCGGGTGCGTCCATCTGTGGAAAGGAATAGGAATACCATGGGTAAAAGAGGATTAGTTTAAGCAACATTTATTTAATTAACAGGGACGAAATTGTAAGGGAAGGAGTAGACAGAATGTATGTATGAATGCGACATGATGCATGCACGAACCGTACGTCCTCACAAACTTAGAAAATTAACATTCTAACGGATATACGGTGGCATACATTCGTCTCTCGATACGATAACTATCGATTTACACGTGCGCTGTTAGAGTACCTGTAGAAAACTTCATTCCAGCCCAACAGTTCCCAATATATCACTCAAGAAAGCAGTAAACTAAGTGCACATTGCTTGGACATGCCCAACATGCACAAACAATGACACCACAGCTACCCGAGAAATTAAATGCTCCCCAATTAAGTTTCTTTCGTGGTTCCATGGTTTTGACATGTAACCACTCCAGAAAACCACCGCGAACACTCCCCTAGACCGCCGTTTGGATGATCATGCTCTCACAGCTCACACTTACCAGAGCGTAGGTGCGACGTTGCATAATTTAAATCTAGCGACATATGTGGCTAATTCACATATGAAGGCTACCTCCACCATTAGACCACAAGGTAGCATAGTGCGGTCATCACACATCCATACCTGAGTACTACCGGAGATGCATAAATATAACCCCCCAAGTCAGTACTTAAATAGCCACCTATAGTCCTTATGTGGGCAAGGAGGATTCGACCACTGGCATAACTTAATTATTGATTTACACCATTTTGTTTAAAAACTCTTTTGTTTTTTTAAATACACAAACGCTGCATTTATAATGCTGAACTTGCTCCGATGCCAGCTGTCACAGAACCGACCAAATTATAAGAGTTCAAGTGTAGAAACGATCGACAAGCAATCAAGTTTCCAAACTTGAGCCCATATAATTCCGGTAGTCAATTGAAATCACGAAGGACTTCAAACCAACTTGCAACAAACCAAGATCGTAATAATTCAGCACAACACAGCGAATGTTACATAGTCATTCATTGCCGACGAAGCGGCACCACATCGGAGTATTAAGTTATTACAACACATGTTTGAAGTGGCAGAAGCAAAATAATTACACACACACTTTCCAAATTCAGTTCTTAAGTTCGAGTTACTGCCAAAGTCTACATCATCCTTCCAAAAGCATCAGATACGAGGTCGTTAGAGAACCGTGCCCAACGGTTAGTCCTCATCCCTAGCGGGATGGAGACAGGTCTTGCAGAAGCCGTCATAAAAGATGTCATCTACAACAGGTGGGAATAAACCCTGAGTACGAGATTGTACTCAGCTAGACTTACCCGTATAGTAAAACATAAAAGACACCAAGGATCATGCAAGGCGAACATATAAAAGTAGAGCTGGTTGACTCAACATTTTGCCAAAAGCCTTTATTATGACTAACACATTGTAAGAGCATCATATTTATTTGCCATTAGCCTACTACTAGATTAGCACCTGTACTAAACACTTCACTTGATTATTACAAGCAATAATAACCATATCAAGTTCATCATAAGTTCTTCCTTGCTATCATCATTATCATGAACCAAGTTCATTAGTGAATGCTACGATTACCGCTGCTCTGTCAAGTTCTCACTAACCGGGAGAGACGGCGATTCGAATCGAATTCCTATCCAGCTGGAGGGGTATTCCTAGCACTCACCCAAGCATCCCCCGTCGGAGAGCCAACGGGTCACCTTTGGTACAACTCAGGAATCGCGGCTCCGATCAGCGCCGCACTCCCAGGGCTACCATCCTGCTAGGGAGGTCAGAAATTTTAACTCACCTGCCTTTGGGCTTACGCCAATGGTCCCCCGCACACCGCACTTCCTCTGGTAGTGCGCACTTTATACTTGCCGGTCTTCCGGCCTGAGTCATACTACTCGGCTTCGCGGTCGGAACGAGTTATCCGGCCAACTAAGTATCAGGCATGCGTTCAACATGACAAGAGGACGTACAACGATCGGTCTTTAACTGCCACAAACAGAGCTACTACAACCTTGCAAAACTCCGCCCGGCTTAAGTCAAATTAATCAGGTTCCATCCATGATAGCACATATAAACCATCGTGATCCGACACAACCCTATATCGCGCAGGCAACAGAAAATCACCCGACTTCTACCGATTAAGCAAGGCTAAGCTACTACTCGATCCTAACTCTACAACCAGGGTAGAGTAAAATATCTGGACAAGGATGGAGTAAAGTGCAGCAAAGGTTTCATCACAACTCCTATACTTAATGCATCAATAGATATAACATATTAAATCAACTTTCAAAAATAAGGGAGGCTTAGAATGCTCCGGGGCTTGACTTTCATGAACGAGGCTGGCTCGTGGCTTGGGCACTCAACCTCTTCTTCGGGCTCCTCGAGTCCGACTTGTTGGACCTCCACCTCCGGGTTGCCCTCCTGGCCTTCGGGATCCACTTGCAGATCGAAGGAAACTGCCACATCCGATGCACCTATTGCATGCTCGAAGAATGAGAAGGTGTGCATACAAAAGAATGGATGCTTGATATCAAAAGTAACTCACTGGACACTCATTTATGGAGTAACACAGTTATAACAAGTTCACACAAGTCAACAAGTTAACTTAGCCCAAGACCTATCATGATAGCCTATAACAGCAAGCACATATAACAGAATTAGCTCAGAAAACAGATCATAACCAGTGCTAGGCAGATCCAACAAACATGAGTGAAGACATTCTGGAAAGCTTACAAAATTGTCTACAAATCATCTTTGAACATCACAGCAAGATTCATACATTAAATAGGTCATTTAAACAAAGTTCCAGGTTCTGTCCCAGAAAACAGAGAACACTTATTTCTGGAATCTAACTTGGAAAGATCATAACTTCAAAACTACTTGGCCAAATGACCTCAAATTTCAACCACAGCTAGTTCAATAAGTTTACAACAACTTTGATTTCGACAAGTTCCCCAGAAAACCAAGTTATCATTAAACAAAAGTTAAATTACTCCCTTGCTGTCCAGAACAGCATTTAACCCTTTAAATAATTATTTGATGACATAACCGAAACATAACCCATGCCAACCACATGGCTTATGAGCACAAGCATATCACAAGGTTACCAGAACATCAAATGATAACCCTCAAATATTTACTTAACAAGGCATTTATTAATTAATTCTAGAAAGGAGCATAATTACAAGATATTAGTCCAGCTGCTCAGAAAAATCTACAAAAATTACAGAAGCAAAAGTATAGCACCAAAGCATCACCATAAAAATTTCAGAGCAATTGCCCATACCAAATTAAAGTTATGCATTTAACATGTAACAAGGTATTTATTTCATAAATTCAGAAACATGAATTATATGGTGTCAAACAACAGATTTCAGATTATTTACATATTAGGGATGTCACCAACAAGTTTACTACCAAAGTAGAACACCAGCATAAGCACCAATTATTTTATATGATTTAATTAAAGAAACAAGCCAAATACCAAACATAATTTACATAACAAAGCTGCAGTACACCAAAAATCATGAAATATTTATCAAGGCACTCTAATACCATACAGAGACTACCATAAAATTTTCATGACAAACTAAGCAGTATAACCAGAGATATGAATTTATACATGAATAACAAGATTAAATCCTTAATAAATATTTTCCCAGAAAACATGGTCTATTTTATATTTTTTATTAAAAACTAGCCATCTCATGGAACAACACAAAATTGGTTTCACAATTTTTGGATCACCAGAACTAGAGATATGGTTTTTGCAAAAACACGCTCAAACCCTAATTTAAACAAAGGAGAAAGAGAGACTGACAGGGGGACCCGCGAGTCAACGGACCCCACATGCCAGTGACCCAAGAGCAGAGGCGCGACTTGACCGCCGGAGATCTCGTCGACGGCGAGGTCTCGGCGACCACCAAGGGCACCATCGTGCTCCCCACATCAGTCCGCATCGAGCGGTACCCAAAACCCTAACTCTACTGGACTCTAGGTACCTCGCCCTCACGAATGGCGGCACGGCGGTGGTGCGCGGCCGACCGCCGGCGTCTCTGGCCGGAGACAGAGCGAAAGAGAATGCGGACGAGCATCAGCATGACCTAGCGGAGCTTTTGGGACAAGAATGAGGAGGAATGGTGGACTACAGAGCCCTGGCCACGACGCCGGTGGCCATGGCGGAGCTCCGGCGAGGTAAGCTCGCGACGGAGAAGGCAATGCGGGCACACCGAGGCTCGGCAGCCGCAACCAACTTGACGACGGTGAAGTGGAGAGGCTGGCGGAGCGCTGGGTGGAGTTGCTTGGCCGGAGACACAGAGACACGCGCACGCGAACTCGCCGAAGCAACGGCGGCGACGCGAAGACGACGACGCACGCGAGAGGGAGGGAGCCAGGAGTGGAATGGCGCTGTCCACGCGACCGGGGGCGCCGTGGCGAGCTGTAGGACGCGCTGAGGACTGACGAGCGGGGCCAACGGCGATGTACGGACGCCACGGGTCCAGACACGCGGCGTCACCGGCAAGCTCCCCATGTCTGACGGCGACCTGATTCAGCTCCCAAACCCGACTGAAACTCGATTTTGCACGATGATTATCTCCTAAACCACTCGATGATTTTGCTGGCTAATTGCTCTTTGCTGGAGAGCTACATGAGTACTCCAACAAAGCTTACAAGATCATCGCTTGATTTGGCCTAGAATTCAAACTGGAAGATGAACAATACCCCCTCGAGCAAACTGTAGTGATTCCAGACTTAGAAAATTTTGTAAGTGTTGGAAACAGCACCAAATCTGCCTTGTGGGTCAATTTTGAGCTATTTGTGTTCATTTTCATGAGATGGCCATAAAACAACTTTTGTTCCTTATAAAATTTGCTACAACTTTGCTGTAGAAAGCTTTGACATGCAAACATTTTATGAAACACTTTTTAAAAGCCTAAGGAAAAATAGGTTTCTAGGGCCTATTTACAGAAGTATGACTTAAAGGCATATTTTGGAGAAGTGATCGACATGAACATTTTTCCCAAAGTTAAGTTAAGCATAGATAAACTAATTACCAATGCATAGAGCACAAACACAAGCATGGTTCACTCAAACATAAGCATAGGAAGACTACTTAAACAATTCAATCACATATTTACATGGAATGACATGGCTCAAGATAGATGATGATCATGATATGCTTTGACTAGATGATGATGCTCATGCTATGCACATGATTAATGCAACCATAACACTGGGGTGTTATAGATACATACCTTCCTTGCTTTCTGAAACTTTATGTGGAGAATGAGATGCTCTTCTTTTTCTTTTCTCTCAGGTGGGTATCTTGTACCCCTAATTCTACTGTCGGACACTTCTCCATTTTTACCTCTCGTCTCACTTTTTCTTTTCTTTCGAGGTTCCGGGCACTTGCCCCTTTTTATTTCCTCGTATGTTAGTTTTTTTTAGAGCACTCATCTCTTGAGATAATATAGCAAGTGGTAGTAACAAGATAACTTGAGTATTTATTTCAGAGGGGAAAACAATATTTTTGGTCATTCTCTCCTGGATTAGGAGTAGAATATTTTTGGGTGGTTCTGGAGATGGAAATGGATGGATATATGTGGATGGTACTTCCGGAGTAGAAGTAGCATGTGTGGGTGAACGTGCAAGTGAAATCTTGATTTAACCACATGACAAGCTTCTAAGGGTCTACACAACTTGACCACACTCAATGCTCATAAGCAGTAAAGTAAATGTGTGGCTCAAAGTCTAGCAAGCATGTATATATGGCTGTGGTAGGAATTTAAACTCTCATCATACAGGAACTCATCATGCAATATTTTAAAGATTTTCGAAGATAAAATTCTCCAGAATTCTAGCATCTCTAGGAATAGATAAACAGCAGCTCAACCTTCCCATATCATATCCGTTAACAACTTAGACTTCAGATCAAGTTTTCATCCCACAAGTTTAGGTCTAGAGCAAGCTTTAAATTATAACAGTTATGTCTAAACTTGAGAGAGAACTTTAAATTTTTAAAAATTAAGCAGCGCAACTATTCGTCATATCCATGATAGAATTTATTATTAAGATTCAGACTAGCATAGCCACTTTATTTGTTTATTTAACAACCTAAGCAAAAGATATATATATAAGCATAAGATCTGTTGACACCATTTTTGGGCACGTGTCCAGGATGGCAGGACAGGGTGGTAGTACGATGCGGGTTGCTGGTAAGGATGGTTGCCGATGAGGGAAAGGTTGAATGTGACTAAGTCCTCAGGCAGTAATATGGGGCCGATGACAAAGTAAAAGGGTCTGCCGATGACTATGGCAAGGGGATTGCCGATGACGCGAAGGAGGAGTCCGGAAGCTGCCAGTTGTCATGTGGAGGAGTTTCGGTTTGTCACGAAGGATGGTTTTATTATTTCCTTAGTTATTCGCATCGTTTTGTATACGGGTTCCGTGTAATTTGGAATTCGAATTCTAATCGTGTCTGGTCGTAGCTCTTTGAGCAGGGTATAAATATAAGCCCTAGGACCTTGTAATCAGGACATCTATCAATCAATCAAATACACGTTTTTACTCATATTCCAGCATCTACTTTTTCGACGACTTCGTCATACTTTTTCCTTTTTACTACGAGTTCTTAGGAATTCATCGACTTAAGCTCGGCGTGTTCTCAAGTTCCTCGTGAATACCTCTTAGCCGTGACATCTGGGCGCATCGCTGTTGTCAGGACTAAAGTATTCGAGTTACCACCTTTGCCGATAGTAAGGTTAAATCGGCTGGCACGCCTTAACGTTTGAATCGGGTATTAGCCCTTTGTGTTTGCAAATCAGTTTTGCATCAACACATCTTTTGGCACGCCCGGTGGGACAGATTCAAGATCAAGATCAACATGTCGATCTCTGACCTCGATCAAGACAACGTCATCCCCGTGACGGAAGCTAACCTCAAGGATGAGCAGAAGCAAGCTATTGCCCAAGCCATGGAAGAGTTCAAGCAGCAATGCCTGAAGTCTTTCAGCATAAACAGGAGCGGCGAAGTGGTCCAGAAAGATGCACTGCCGGCACCACGGCAGGTCACCTTTGACGCCAATCCTGGCAAGCTTCAAGACATGGTTGATAATGCCATCAATCGAGCGTTGATTAACCAAGCTGGTGTACTGTCTAATACGGTTTTCAAAGCCGTGGCAAGAACCTTCAAGGAAGGACAAATCCCGCCGGATTATGTGGGCCCTTCCCATCATCAACCCACGGCACCAGAGGTCACGGCTCCATCGGCTGCCTTGACAAGTGCGAGTGCACAGTCTGCCGTTCCTCCGAGTACATTGGGGACTACTGGTGCACTATCTATGCCGATGGCGACCAACCCACAAATTTCAGTTGGGCAGCATAAACTGACAACAGATATGTTGGCATCGGCAATGTCGGGATTAACTCTTCCTCCCAACTGGTGGGGTTATGGTATGCCTCCAGAGTTGACGCCGGGAACATCACAGATAGCTGACATGAGGGGCAAAACTCCTATGACATCGGCACCTTCCAATGTGCCGGTGAACCAGAGTCCTCGGTATACCACAACTACTACTGCAAGGCCTCACACTGGAAATCCTCAAGATTCAATGTTCCAGATGCCCAACGCATCGGCAGAGTCAATGCTAATGCAACAGAGGCCTATGGCCTAGTCGGGGTATGTCAATTCAACGACGGTACCCAATTACCAATCATCGGCAGCATCTATGCCGATGAACGCTAATAATGGATGGCTTGGACAGCAAGCCTTTCCACAGTCGCCCCAGCAGGGTTATCAGACTACGGGCTTCCAGCAGGGGCAGGTTTATCCCGGGTTCCAAGGTCAGGGAATTCCCAACCAGCCAATAAATTTTGGACAGCAACTCGGAGGACAGCCAATCGGTGGACAGCAGTTTGGTGGTTCGCAGGTTGGAGGACAGGTGACCAATACGATGTTCCATACAGGTCACATCCCAAACAGACACGTGGAGGTTCGCCACCAAGCGCCAGATCCGCAGCAGCCTCATCGGCAAGATGCCGATGCTTATTGGGCCGATAAGATTGCTGAAGTAATGAGGGAACAATTTGGGATAAAACCCAAAGTCAACACTTATTCTTATCGGACACCGTATCCTCCAGCGTACGATTTGATCCCACTTCCACATCGGTACAAGGTACCAGATTTTACAAAGTTTTCCGGACAGGACGATACGTCAACCATGGAGCATGTCAACAGGTTCATTATTCAATGTGGAGAGGCTGGTAACAGGGACGAATTGAGGGTTCGTCTATTTTCGTCATCACTGTCTGGATCGGCCTTTACTTGGTTCATATCATTACCTCCCAACTCAGTAATTACTTGGGCCGATCTAGAGAAGCAATTCCACAGATACTTCTTCTCGGGGGTTCATGAGAAGAAGATCACCGACTTGGTTAAATTGAGGCAACGTAATGATGAGTCGGTTGAGGGATTTGTGCAGAGGATACGAGAGGTCAAGAATAAATGCTATAGCCTGGTTCTGGATGATCGGCAGCTAGCCGATTTGGCTTTCCAAGGTTTGTTGCCACATATCAGGGATAAGTATGCATCTCAGGAGTTCGAAAGTTTAAGTCATTTGGTACAGAGGATATCTGATCAAGACATCAAGCCTTTCGAGCCTAAGAGGGCATGGAATAAGAAAGTGTCATTTGTTGACAAAGCAACAAGCTCAGATTCCGACGAGGAACCAGTAATCGGTTTGGCAGAGTGGGTAAAAAACAAGAAGCCGATGTCTTGTCCTTTTGGGCAGAAAGAACCAGAGAAGTTTGCCTTTGACACCGCCAAGGCCGATAGGATATTTGACTTTCTACTTCAGGAAGGTCAAATCAAGCTGTCACCTAACCATGTGATCCCGTCGACAGAAGAGTTGAAGAGGATGAGATATTGCAAGTGGCATAACGCAACTTCACATGACACCAACGAGTGCAAAGTATTCAGACAGCAGTTGCAATCGGCCATAGAGTCAGGGAGAATCAAGTTTGACAGTTCTAAAGCCCAAAAGCCGATGAAGATAGACCAACATCCTTTCCCGACAAACATGTTGGACGCCAAGGGGAAGGCTAAGGTCTTAACATCGGAAACAGCTGAGAAGAGTGCATCG